>NC_091317.1:39880226-39882726 GCF_038502225.1 Cherax quadricarinatus
TGATGCCGGTAGTGGTGGCAATGGTGGTGGTGATGGCGGCAGTGGGGGTGGTGGTGGTGGTGGTGGCAATGGTGATGGTGGTGGCGGCAGTGGTGGTGGTGGTGGCAGTGATAGTGGTGGCGGCAGTGGTGGTGGTAGCGACAGTGGTGGTGATGGTGGCGGTGGTGGTGGCAGTGGTGGTGGCAGCGGCAGTGATGGTGGCAGCGGCAGTGGTGGTGGCAGCGGCAGTGGTGGTGGCAGCGGCAGTGGTGGTGGCATTGGTGATAGTGGTGGTGGCGGTGGTGGTGGTGGCGGCAGTGGTGGTGCTGGTGGCAGTGGTGGTGCTGGTGGCAGTGGTGGTGCTGGTGGCAGTGGTGGTGCTGGTGGCAGTGGTGGTGCTGGTGGCAGTGGTGGTGCTGGTGGCAGTGGTGGTGCCAATAGTGGTGGCGGTGCTGGTGGTTTTGGCAGTGATGGTGGTGGTGGCAGTGGTGATAGTGGTGGTGGTGGTGGTGTCAGTGGTGGTGGTGGTGGCGGCAGCGATGGTGATGGCGGCAGTGGTGGTGGCGGCGGCAGTGGTGGTGGTGGTGGTGGTGGTGGCAGTGGTGGTAGTGGTAGCAGTAGTGGTGGTGGCGGCAGTGGTGGTGGTAGCGGCAGTGGTGGTGGCAGTGGTGGTGGTGGCGGCAGTGGTAGTGGTGGTGGTGGCAGTGGTGGTGGTGGTGGCAGTGGTGGTGGTGGTGGTGGCGGCAGTGATTGTGATGGCGGGAGTGGTGGTGGTGGTGGCGGCAGTGGTGGTGGCGGCAGTGATGGTGATGGCGGCAGTGGTGGTGGTGGCGGCAGTAGTGGTGGTGGTGGCAATGGAGGTAGTGGTAGCAGTAGTGGTGGTGGCGGCAGTGGTGGTGGTAGCGGCAGTGGTGGTGGCAGTGGTGGTGGTGGCGGCATGGTGGTGGTGGCGGCAGTGGTGATAGTAGTGGTGGTGGTGGCGGCAGTGGTGGTGGTGGTAGTGGTGGCGGTGGCGGCAGTGGTATTGTAGGAGTCTACTAGAGGGAGTGTTTATGTGGCGTGCAGGAGGCAGGCAGAAAGACAGAACACTGCTCACTCCATCACCAGTATAACAGAACCAGTGGTCGTCCATACATGCGACAGGATGCTCTATATTCCTTGGAGGATTATTCCTCCAAATTATGTGCTGTCTATGATCGCCTTCATCTTGCCTCTTGACGTGTCTACTCACCTAATTGTGGTTGCAGAGGTCGACTGTGTGTGCATGTGTGTGTGTGTGTGTGTGTGTGTGTGTGTGTGTGTGTGTGTGTGTGTGTGTGTGTGTGTGTGTGTGTGCGTGTGTGTGTATGTGTATTCACCTAGTTGAGGTTGCAGGGGTCGAGTCCTAGCTCCTGGCCCTGCCTCTTCACTGGTCGCTACTAGGTCACTCTCCCTGAACCGTCAGCTTTATCATACCTCGGCTTAAAGCTATGTATGGATCCTGCCTCCACTACATCGCTTCCCAAACTATTCCACTTCCTGACTACTCTGTGACTGAAGAAATACTTCCTAACATCCCTGTGATTCATCTGTGTCTTCAACTTCCAACTGTGTCCCCTTGTTGTTGTGTCCCATCTCTGGAACATTCTGTCTTTGTCCACCTTGTCAATTCCTCTCAGTATTTTGTATGTCGTTATCATGTCCCCCCTATCTCTCCTGTCCTCCAGTGTCGTTAGGCTGATTTCCCTTAACATCTCCTCGAAGGACATACCCCTTAGCTCTGGGACTAGTCTTGTTGCAAACCTTTGCACTTTCTCTAGTTTCTTTACGTGCTTGGCTAGGTGTGGGTTCCAAACTGGTGCCGTGTGGCATGCAAAGAGTACGTAACCTTTATTCGGCGCATGTACACATCCTCATTTACAGGCTATCTCCCCCAACCAGCAAACCAGGTGACTGAGGGTTGACGATGGGGTCCCGTCGTTCAACCAGTACCCAGGTTCTAGCCAATGAGAAGATGGTTTTGGCAATCGCAGAGGTTATGTGGGTACCACTCTCCTGTCTGCCCTTGTCATTCCAATTCTAGAGCTGGTTGAAGCACGGTCTGCTCTCTAGTGGCTTCTACTCTGCCTTGCTTACCGTGGAGTGCACTAATACCTATCATTGTACATAGTGTATATAGTGTACATACTTCTGTTCTAAATTGGTGAAGGATAATACAAGTCAAAAGTTTTCTGCTGTGTTTAGTTTCCTCCCTTTACACCCAGGATAACAGGCCATTTGGACTCCTGGGTTGTAATATGCTGCATACTCCAATATGGGCCTAACGTACACGGTGTACAGGGTAGTGAACGATTCCTTACTAAGATGTCGACATGCTGTTCTGAGGTTTGCTAGGCGCCCATATGCTGCAGCAGTTATTTGATTGATGTGTGCTTCAGGAGATGTGCCTGGTGTTATACTCACCCCAAGATCTTTTTCCTTGAGTGAGGTTTGTAGTCTCTAGCCCCCTACACTGTACTCTGTCTGAGGTCTTCTTTGCCCT
>NC_091317.1:39887726-39905226 GCF_038502225.1 Cherax quadricarinatus
AAATGCTTGATCAAGTACTGGTTCCATTGTGGCGCTGTATACTTTAAGTTGGACCTTACATAGGTTACGTGTACAATAATGTGCCAGCTCATTGGGAAAGGAGTAAATTTTGTGATTATCTCATAATATGTCATAGTCTCCGGTTTAATTAATGTAGTTGGGGATCTTTTCTTTTCAGAAAAGTTTGCTACCGACTTCTGGCAACCATCCAGTTGTGGTGTTCTCCTGTAACTCTTGTCAGTGCTACAACTATTGTAAAGTAAAAGGACACAAGTGCAACTAATGTGACATTTATTGTGGCAACGTTTCGCTCTCCAGGAGCTTTATCAAGCCATTACAAACAATACAACTATTGTTTTGTAAGGTTATCCTTACAAGTGTGCTCTGTGAGTGAATATGGTTTTGTCAAATTCTCCCCTTCAGGTCATGGTTACTACTGAAATTCATGTTGGATGTTACACCTAGGAAGCACGCAGGTATTGTAGCTCTTAGAAAATATGAAGATTTGAATATCAGACAAGTCGCCGAAAATCTGAGCCTAGCAAAGTCAACTGTTAACAACATAAGAACATAAGAAAGAAGGGACACTGCAACAGGCCTACTGGCCCATGCGGAGCAGGTCTATGTCCCCCCCGGATTAGACCAATGACCCCCCCCCCGGATTAGCCCATTGACCCACCCAGTCTGATCATCTCCACTCAAGGATGGAGCACTGCACCAGACCCAGCAGCACAAGCTAGTCAGATCCAACTCACCCACTCACACCCATTCATGTATTTATCTAACCTATTTTTAAAACTACAAAGCGTTTTAGCCTGAATAACTGTACTCGGGAGTTTGTTCCACTCATCCACAACTCTATTACCAAACCAGTGCTTTCCTATATCCTTTCTGAATCTGAATTTTTCCAACATGAAACCATTGCTACGAGTCCTGTCTTGGCTGGAAATTTTCAGCACGCTATTTACATCCCCTTCATTTATTCCTGTTTTCCATTTATACACCTCGATCATATCCCCTCTAATTCTACACTTTTCGAGAGAGTGAAGATTCAGGGCCCTCAGTCTATCCTCATAGGGAAGATTTCTGATACATAGGATCATCTTTGTCATCCTCCTCTTTACGTTTTCCAGAGCATTTATGTCCATTCTGTAATACGGTGACCAGAACTGAGCAGCATAGTCTAAATGAGGCCTAACCAAGGATATATAGATTTGAAGAACAACCTGAGGACTTCTATTATTTATACTTCTAGATATGAAGCCAAAAATTCTGTTAGCTTTATTGCGAACACTAATGCACTGTTGTCTTGGTTTTAAATTACTGCTAACCAGAACTCCTAAATCCTTTTCGCAATCAGTAATATTAAGATCTACATCATTTAGTTTATATGTGGCATGGTTATTTACCTGTCCAACATTTAGAACTTTGCATTTGTCAATATTAAACTGCATCTGCCACTTCTCCGACCATTGCATCAGTCTATTCAAATCATCCTGGAGTGCTCTAGTGTCCTCATTAGAATGAATTGGACGGCCTATTTTGGTGTCATCAGCAAAATTTGCTTATGTCGCTATTTATTCCCTCATCTATGTCGTTTATGTAAATTGTGAACAATAACGGGCCCAACACTGACCCCTGAGGAACACCGCTTGTGACGTGCCCCCTTTCTGATTTCTCCTCATTTATGCAAACTCTCTGCTGTCTGTCAGCCATGCCTCTCCCCAGGAAAAACTTTCTCCTCCTATTCCGTGTGCCTTAAGTTTCCTCAATAGCCTCTGTTGTGGAACTCCATCGAAAGCCTTACTGAAGTCCATATACACAATATTATATTCATTACCATGATCTACCTCCTCAAACATCTTAGTGAAAAAAGTTAGTAAATTCGTAAGACAGGAACGCCCCTTTGTAAAACTGTGTTGAGGTTCATTAATCAATCTGTGCCTGTCAAGATGGCTACGAATTGCTTCGGCAATTATTGATTCCATAAATTTTCCCACTATGGAGGTAAGGCTTATTGGTCTATAGTTCGAAGCCAAGGACCTGTCACCTGCCTTGTAAATAGGTGTTACATTTGCCATTTTCCACTTATCAGGCACTATGCCAGTTTGTAGTGATATGTTAAAAAGATTAGCCGAAGGAATGCTAAGTTCCTCTTTACATTCCTTTAACACCCTTGCAAACATTTCATCAGAACCTGGGGATTTGTTAGGTTTTAGTTTCTCTATTTGTCTGAGGACCATGTCACTAGTTCCCGCAATCGTACATAGTTGATTATCATCCTGTTCTACATAATCTATTATTTCAGGAATATCGCTAGTATTTTCCTGGGTGAAAACTGAGAGGAAGTAGGTATTGAGAGTTTCACACATATCCTTATCACTGTCAGTGATCTGACAAGAGTTACTCTTAAGTGGGCCAATCTTGTCCCTAATCTTACTACTGTATACTTGAAAGAACCCTTTAGGGTTAATCTTTGAATCCCTTGCGACCTTAGCCTCATAATCTCTTTTTGCTTTTCTTATTCCTTTATTTATTTCTCTCTTTAACTGAATATATTTATTTCTTAACTGCACATCCCCTCTTTTGATACGCATATATATGCCTCTCTTTTGACCAATGAGATGTTTTAATCTATTGTCCATCCATTTGGGATCATTTTTGTTAGATCTAATTTCCTTACTCGGAACAAAAGTTGTCTGGGCAGCTAGAACTATGCTCTGAGAAACGTCATATTGGCAACCAAGATCACCTACCTGACCCATAGTCAGGACATCCCAATTTAGCCCACCCAGGTAATTTTTCAGTCCCATGAAGTCGGCCAAGCGAAAATCTGGGACAGAGATTTGATTGCAGTTATCTGGGTAATTCCATGATATATTAAAACTAAGTGATTTGTGATCACTTTCCCCAAGCTCATTATTAACCTCAAGATTATTAATTAGTGAATCTTTGTTGGCAAGAACCAAGTCAAGCAGACTGTTTCCTCTAGTTGGTTCTGTCACAACCTGTTCTAAAAAGCAATCCTGAACCGTATCAAGAAAATCACTAGACTCAAGATTTCCTGTCATATTGTTCCAATCAATTTGTCTAAAGTTAAAATCTCCCATTATAACAACATTTTCATATCTAGATGCCTTATGAATTTCGTCCCATAACAACTTACTGCATTCCCTATCAAGGTTTGGGGGTCTATAAATCACACCCAAAATTAATTTGTCATGTCCCTCGAGAAACTGTTGCCAAACAGATTCTGTGTTCGATGTCTCTAATCTTATATCATGTCTAAGACAACAATTTAAATTTTCTCTGACATACATCGCCACCCCACCACCCTTCCTGTTGACCCGGTCAGTGTGGAATAGTTTATAACCCTGTATGTTGCATTCAGAAGGCATTTCTCTATCTTTCAGGTTGAACCAGGTCTCTGTTATACCAATAATATCTATATTACCTACACTTGCAAGTAATCTTAGCTCATCTATCTTATTTCTTAGACTCCTACTATTTGTATAGTAAACTTTAAGGGAGCTAGTCACTCGTTGCCCTCTACTACCTCTCTTTGTTTGTTGATCAGTTGATTTGCCATTACTAGCAACTTTATTTTGAATACTGTCTTTTAAACATATCCCTGAGGTATCCCGGTAATAACTGCTGTTTTTAACCCTAATGCTGCAGCCTGATTGTTTCCCACAAACACCCATACCTCTATAATCTATCAATTTAAATTCCTAGACAAGTCATCAAATACCCTCTCAATTGAATTGGCTAATGCAACCACTCCATCCCCAGAGAGATGAACCCCATCCCTTGCATACATATCACGTTTGTCAAAGAATAGGTCCCAGTTATCAATGAATGGGATTGCCAGTTCCTTGCAGTACCTGTCTAGCCAGCAATTTATACCAATTGCCCTAGACATCCATTCATTGCCCACTCTCTTTCTAGGCAAGATGCTACATATGACTGGGATCCCTTCCTTAGACCTAACTACTTCTATGGCTGACCTGTAATTATCCAGCAGCTCCTCTCTCCTGCCCTTCCCAATGTCATTACCCCCAGCACTAAGACAGATAATGGGCTTGTTCCCATTACCTGCCATAATATTATCCAACCTGCTGACTACGTCACCAACACCAGCTCCTGAAAGACACACTCTCTGTCTGACCTTTCTGTCTCTGTTACAAAATGCACGGTCCATGTATCTTACCTGAGAATCGCCTACTATTAAAATATTCTTACCTTGATTAGCAGGGGAATCAGCGGTACCTTCAACCTCACTAACCACTGAAGTACACTCATATTGGAAGAGAGCTGACGACAGTGGTGATTGTGGAGCACTGCGGTTGGGAAGATGCGAGAGAAAACACCTCACGATGTCAAGGTTATCATTAGAAATAGTGTGTAGGATCCCCCAAAAATTAGCAAAGATCTCCCGAGATCTCGATTTGGCTTCAGCTGGCATAAATGATAATTCTTCAAATGTTTGACGAAGGCTCTTTGAAGTTGGCAGAACTGCCAGAGAGCCGGTAAAGAAACATTTATTGACAGCTGCTATAAAGAAAAAAACGGCTGCAGTGGGCACTCGATCAAAAGGGATGAACGAAAGATGAATGGTATATATGTGAGAAGGAGCAAAGATGAACCTCTTCGGAATGGACACATTCAACAAGCGCCAAAACAACCACCTAAGAAGATGTTTTAGGGTAGTTTTACTGTTAAAGGCCCTGGACAGCTTGTTATTGTTGAGGGAATAATGAACAGTGACAAATACAAGGCAATCCTAGCAAGTCATTTGCTGCTCATTGTTGATAGAGACATTCTTGATGGAGAAGGCATTTTCATGCCACACTGACAGAAAAATACTGACATTCCTCGAGAAGAATGGGCTAAGCGTTCTAAATTGACCTGGAAACTCTTCTGACCTCAGCCCAATTGAGAATCTATGGGCAATAACCAAACACAGGATCCCAAAACAGGACTGTTCAACTGTGGAGGCGCTAACTGTTGCTGATATTAGGAACTGGTACCATGATGAAGAATTTGCCAAAATGTATTGAACATACGTCAATTCTATGCCAAAGTGTGTAGCAATGTTTATAACAGCAAAAGATAGTCATATATCTAATTAAATCAATTATCTGTCATAATATTTTTCAAATAAATATTAATTTTCCAAGTAAATGTCACTGTCCTAATTAATATGTACACTACTGTAATATCCTAAATAATTTTTTTTCAGGTTTCTAAAATTATTTGTTTTTGTTAGCTAGCCGTGCAAACATTACTGAAGGTACTCTGCATAATTTATCGGTAATTTAGGTGTTAAGCTGAAAGTAATGACTACTTTCAGCATATCACCGAACCCAAGTGAATCGAAACCGATTTGGGTACCATGGTATTCTTTGTAGTAGATCCGAAAAATTGCAAGGCATGAAGAGATTAATAACATCAAGAGGAACCTTGCTCCTTTATTGCTGGATTCCCAGCAATAAGGGAGCCACCCCAGCTATGTAGAGCCAGTGGCAATTGAAATCATCCAAATGGAATTACCCAGCAAGCCTGGACAGACGGCAAGTAGATGGTGCAGGACTACACATGTGCATCCATATTGGTTGATACCTATCTCCAATACACAAGGGGGGAAGGAGGGGCAGCTACCAACTGAACTTGTCCATCATTATGCTTGTTTCCATAGGCTCCATGACCTTTTGCCCATTGAGAATAAGCACCTTAAAGTACTTGCAATATGATCCTCAGACCTCGTGTAGTGTGTATGTCATCTTGTATCATCAATATATCTTTTAAGCCTTGTGTACCATATTATGCAATAAAAATATACCCTATAGTAAACAGAAAAAATGGGGTGGTAGTGGAAGTGCAATATTTAAATGGCTTCAGAAAGAAATACAAATATTTTTCATCGAAACCTTTTTATCCACTTCTCCGTGGGTATGGGCCCAACAATTTTCATTAGAGGTTGACCAATCTAACACATCTAAAGTACAATTGGTAGAAAGAACGGCTAGTGAGGGTATAGTGAAAGTGGTAGAACAGGTATGTGTTGCATTTTAGAAATCCAGTGTTTGAGTGTTCAGCAGAAGTTTGTGGATATATGAGGGTGGGTGAGGGAGGGAAGAGGAGTGATTGGTAGAATGATGAGGTAATGAGATTAGTATGAGAGGAAAAGTTAGCATATGAGAGGTTTTTATAAAGTAGAAGTGATATAATGAGGAAAGAGTATGTGGAGAGAAAATGAGAGGTTAAGAGAATTGTGAAGAGCTATTAAATGTCGAGGCTGTGATTTCGTGCATTAGCCAGGGTGGTTTAATCTCTTAGAAGTGAGGAAGAGCCAGATATGATTGTGGGGGAGGTGCATGAGGCTGTGAATACAGTGAAAGGGGGTAAATCAGCAGGAATTGATGAGATCAAGACAGAAATGTTAAAATCACGTGGGGATATAGTTTTGGAATGATTGATGTTTTTACTTAATAAATGTATGAAAGAGAGGAAGGTACCTAGGGATTGGCAAAAAGCATGCATAGTTACTTTGTATACCAGCAAAGGGGACGAAAGAGAGTATAAGAGTTATAGGGAAATAAGCCTGTTTTGAATACCTGGCAAGGTGTATTGTAGAGGTATTACTGAAAGAATTAGGAGTAAGATGGAGTGCAGGATCGCAAATGAACAAAGAGGCTTTAGGAAGAGTAGGGAATGTGTAGACCAAATGTTTATAGTGAAGCATATATGCGAACAGTATTCCGATATGCGTAAAGAGGTTTTCGTTGCATTTAAGGGTTTGGGAGAGACATGGTAGGCTGGATAGAGGCAATGTGGTAGATGGTGCAAGTGTATGGAATACTAGCGGGTAGGTTATTTACTGTTAGACGCGACATCTGAACTGTCGTATCTGGCGTGCAGATACGAAAGTTTATATATATATATATATATATATATATATATATATATATATATATATATATATATATATATATATATATATATATATATATATATATATATATATATTTATATATATATATATATTTATATATACATATATATATATATATATATATATATATATATATATATATATATATATATATATATATATATATATATATATATATATATATATATTTTCAACAAGTCGGCCGTCTCCCACCGAGGCAGGGTGACCCAAAAAAGAAAGAAAATCCCCAAAAAGAAAATACTTTCATCATCATTCAACACTTTCACCACACTCACACATTATCACTGTTTTTGCAGAGGTGCTCAGAATACAACAGTTTAGAAGCATATATGTATAAAGATACACAATATATCCCTCCAAACTGCCAATATCCCAAACCCCTCCTTTAAAGTGCAGGCATTGTACTTCCCATTTCCAGGACTTAAGTCCGACTATATGAAAATAACCGGTTTCCCTGAATCCCTTCACTAAATATTACCCTGCTCACACTCCAACAGATCGTCAGGTCCCAAGTATCATTCGTCTCCATTCACTCCTATCTAACACGCTCATGCACGCTTGCTAGAAGTCCAAGCCCCTCGCCCACAAAACCTCCTTTACCCCCTCTTTCCAACCCTTTCGAGGACGACCCCTACCCCTCCTTCCTTCCCCTATAGATTTATATGCTTTCCATGTCATTCTACTTTGATCCATTTTCTCTAAATGACCAAACCACCTCAACAACCCCTCTTCTGCCCTCTGACTTATGCTTTTATTAACTCCACACCTTCTCCTAATTGCCACACTCCGAATTTTCTGCATAATATTTACACCACACATTGCCCTTAGACAGGACATCTCCAATGCCTCCAACCGTCTCCTCGCTGCTGCATTTACCACCCAAGCTTCACATCCATATAAGAGTGTTGGTACTACTATACTTTCATACATTCCCTTCTTTGCCTCCATAGATAACGTTTTTTGACTCCACATATACCTCAATGCACCACTCACCTTTTTTCCCTCATCAATTCTATGATTAACCTCATCCTTCATAAATCCATCCGCCGACACGTCAACTCCCAAGTATCTGAAAACATTCACTTCTTCCATACTCCTCCTCCCCAATTTGATATCCAATTTTTCTTTATCTAAATAATTTGATACCCTCATCACGTTACTCTTTTCTATGTTCACTTTCAACTTTCTACCTTTACACACATTCTCAAACTCATCCACTAACCTTTGCAATTTTTCTTTAGAATCTCCCATAAGCACAGTATCATCAGCAAAAAGTAACTGTGTCAATTCCCATTTTGAATTTGATTCCCCATAATTTAATCCCACCCCTCTCCCGAACACCCTAGCATTTACTTCTTTTACAACCCCATCTATAAATATATTAAACAACCATGGTGACATTACACATCCCTGTCTAAAACCTACTTTTACCGGGAAGTATTCTCCCTCTCTTCTACACACCCTAACCTGAGCCTCACTATCCTCATAAAAGCTCTTAACAGCATTGAGTAACTTACCACCTATTCCATAAACTTGCAACATCTGCCACATTGCTCCTGTATCCACTCTATCATATGCCTTTTCTAAATCCATAAATGCAATAAAAACTTCCCTACCTTTATCTAAATACTGTTCACATATATGCTTCATTGTAAACACTTGATCTACACATCCCCTACCCACTCTGAAGCCTCCCTGCTCATCCGCAATCCTTCATTCTGTCTTACCTCTAATTCTTTCAATTATAACCCTACCGTATACTTTTCCTGGTATACTCAGTAAACTTATTCCTCTATAATTTTTACAATCTCTTTTGTCCCCTTTCCCTTTATATAAAGGGGCTATAGATGCTCTCCGCCAATCCCTAGGTACCTTCCCCTGTTTCATACATTTATTAAACAAAAGTACCAACCACTCCAACACTATATCCCCCCCTGCTTTTAACATTTCTGTCATGATCCCATCAGTTCCAGCTGCTTTACCCCCTTTCATTCTACGTAATGCCTCACGTACCTCCACCACACTTACATTCTGCTCTTCTTCACTCCTAAAAGATGGTATACCTCCCTGGCCAGTGCATGAAATTACCGCCTCCCTTTCTTCCTCAACATTTAAAAGTTCCTCAAAATATTCTCGCCATCTACCTAATACCTCCATCTCCCCATCTACTAACTCCCCTACTCTGTTTTTAACTGACAAATCCATACTTTCCCTAGGCTTTCTTAACTTGTTTAACTCACTCCAAATTTTTTTCTTATTTTCATTAAAATTTCTTGACAGTGCCTCTCCCACTCTATCATCTGCTCTCCTTTTGCACTCTCTCACCACTCTCTTCACCTATATATATAAATATATATATATATATATATATATATATATATATATATATATATATATATACATATATATATATATATATAAATATATATATATATATATGTCGTGCCGAATAGACAGAACTTGCGATCTTGGCTTAAATAGCAAAGCTCATCTTGCCATATAGGACAAGTGAAAATTTGTGTATGCAATAATTTCGCCAAAATCATTCTGAACCTAACGAAAAAAACATATTTCACTGTGTTTGTTTAGTATTAAATTATTGTCAACAAATCTAAAATATATTTAGTTGGGTTAGGCTAAAATAAATTGCGCTTGTTGTAATAAGGTTAGGTAAGTTTTCTAAGTTCCTTTTGGTGCAAAATTATAATTTTTTACATCAACATTAATGAAAAAAGTATGTCTTTAAACGTATAAGAGTAAATTTTAGAAAGGACTTAATTTTATATGAGTTCTTGCTAATTGACCAGTTTTACATATTCGGCAAGACATATATATATATATATATATATATATATATATATATATATATATATATATATATATATATATATATATATATATATATATATATATATATATATATATCCCTGAATATATATATATATATATATATATATATATATATATATATATATATATATATATATATAATATCCAGAGCAATTGGTGTCAATTGCTGGCTGGACAAATATATATATATATATATATATATATATATATACAGAGTCTGTTTGGATAGAATTTTCAGAGGGGCATGAAAAATTAATTTTAGGTGTGATATACCGTCCCCCAAATTTAGATAGGGACCAGGGAAGACTACTATGGGAGGAAATTGTTAGGGCCACAAGGAACGATAATGTAGTAATTCTAGGAGACTTTAACTTTAGTCATATTGATTGGAATTTCTTGACTGGGAATTTAGAATCATACGACTTCTTAGAAGTAGTTCAGGATTGTTTTTTGAAGCAGTTTGTGACAGAACCTACAAGGGGTAATAACCTGCTTGACTTAGTTCTGGCAAACAATGAATCCCTTGTTAATAATTTGGAAGTTTCAGAGGAACTGGGTGCTAGCGACCACAAATCAATTACATTTAGAATTGAATGGAAGTATGATAGTAGGGATAACTCAGTAACAGTCCCAGATTTTCGCTTAGCAGATTACGATGGGCTTAGAGAACACTTATCATCTGTTGACTGGGGTAACGAAGAGAGCTATCAATATGACAGTTTTCTGAACACAATACATGCTGCTCAAAGAACATTTATCCCCTATAAAGAAATTAGATCAAATAGAAATGACCCAAAATGGATGAATAATAGGCTGAAATATCTACTAGGGCATAAGAAAGGAATTTATAGGCGTATCAAAAGAGGCGAGGGTCATCTTATGAATCAGTATATTGACATTAAGAGGGACATTAAAAAGGGGATAAGAAAAGCTAAAAGGGACTATGAAATTAAAGTTGCTAGGGATTCTAAAACTAACCCAAAAAGTTTTTTCCAGGTATATAGAACAAAAGTCAGAGATAAGATAGGTCCCCTTAAAAATAACTATGGGCATCTTACTGACAGAGAGAATGAAATGTGCTCGATTTTAAATAATTATTTTCTCTCGGTTTTTACACAGGAAGACACTAATAATATTCCGGTAATTAATTTTTATAGTGGGCCAGAAGAAGATAAATTATGTAACATCACAGTCACTAGTGAAATGGTTGTGAAGCAGATAGACCGACTGAAGCAAAATAAGTCACCGGGTCCTGATGAGGTTTTTTCAAGGGTTCTAAAGGAATGCAAAATGGAAGTCTGTGAACCATTAACTAATATTTTTAATTTATCTCTTCAAACAGGTGTAGTGTCTGATATGTGGAAGATGGCTAATGTAATTCCTATTTTTAAAACAGGAGACAAGTCGTTACCGTCAAATTACCGCCCAATAAGCCTGACCTCAATTGTAGGCAAATTACTAGAGTCAATTATAGCTCAAATTATAAGAAGCCATCTCGATAAGCATAGCTTGATTAATGATACTCAGCATGGATTCACAAGAGGCCGGTCTTGTCTAACTAATTTATTAACTTTCTTCAGTAAAGCTTTTGAGGCTGTTGACCACGATAAAGAATTTTATATTATTTACTTAGATTTTAGTAAGGCATTTGATAGAGTTCCGCACCAAAGACTGTTGAAGAAAGTAGCAGCTCATGGCATTGGGGGAAAAGTGCTCTCGTGGATCGAATCATGGCTCACAGACAGGAAGCAGAGAGTGTCCATAAATGGGGTTAAATCCGAGTGGGGATCAGTAACAAGTGGCGTTCCACAGGGATCAGTCTTGGGCCCATTGTTGTTTATAATATATATCAATGATCTTGATGAAGGAATTACTAGTGATATGAGCAAATTCGCCGATGACACGAAAATAGGTAGGATAATTGATTCAAACGTAGATGTTAGGGAACTTCAGGAGGATTTAGACAAACTCTACTCTTGGTCAGAAAAGTGGCAGATGCAGTTCAATGTAGATAAATGCAAGGTTCTGAAGCTCGGGAGTGTCCATAACCCTAGCACTTACAAGTTAAATAATGTAGAACTTAGCCATACAGATTGCGAAAAGGACTTGGGGGTTATGGTAAGCAGCAACCTTAAACCAAGACAGCAATGCCTAAGCGTACGTAATAAGGCAAATAGATAACTGGGATTTATATCAAGAAGTGTAAGCAACAGAAGTACAGAGGTCATACTGCAGCTTAATACATCATTAGTAAGGCCTCACCTAGATTATGCAGCTCAATTCTGGTCTCCATATTACAGAATGGACATAAATTCGTTAGAAAACATTCAGCGTAGGATGACTAAATTAATACATAGCATTAGAAATCTTCCTTATGAAGAAAGATTGAAGACTCTTAAGTTACATTCACTTGTTAGACGAAGAATGAGGGGAGACCTGATCGAAGTGTATAAGTGGAAGATAGGTATTAATAAAGGGGATATTAACAAGGTCTTGAGGATGTCTCTCCAAGAGAGAACCCGCAGTAATGGATTTAAATTAGATAAGTTTAGATTTAGAAAGGACATAGGAAAGTATTGGTTTGGAAATAGGGTTGTTGATGAGTGGAACAGTCTACCTAGTTGGGTTATTGAGGCTTGGACTTTGGGTAGTTTCAAATTTAGGTCGGATAAGTACATGACTGGAAGGGGTTGGATTTGAGAGGGACTTGCACATTATATATATATATATATATATATATATATATATATATATATATATATATATATATATATATATATATATATATATATATATATATATATATATATATATACACATATCTATATATATAGTTCCGAATAGGTAAATCTTGCGATTTTGGCTTAAATAGCAACGCTCTTCTTGCCGAATAAGGCAAGCGACAATTTGTGTATACAGTAATTTTGCAAACATCATTCTGAACCTTACGAATAAAATATATTTCACTGTGCTCGTTTATTATTCATTTATTATAAACTTATTTAAAATATATTTAGTTGGATTGGGCTAAATTTAATTGCGCTTGTTATAATAAGGTTAGGTAAGTTTTCTAAGGTTCTTTTGGTACAAAATTATTAATGTTTACATTAACATAAATGAAAAGAAAATGTATCTTTAAATGCATAAGAGATAATTTTAGAAAGGGCTTAATTTTAAAATTGCTAGAAATACTTTTTACACTCCAAAAAGGGACAACCAGCCTTATTCAACTAAAAATATGTTGGTTCTCCATTACCATGAAAACTTGGTTGATATGCCTTCTGTTCTCAAGACTTTTAATATCAAAGTTGTATTTAAAAATCTTGATAGAGTAAAAAACTTTTGATAAAGAATTCCCCCCAAAATGCTGATGGATGTGTCTATAAGATTCCTTGTAATATTTGCGATAAAGTTTATTACGGTCAAACTGGTAAAAATCTCGAACTAAGATTAAAACAACATAAATATAGCATTAGAACTGGACAAGATTCCAATGCTCTATTTATTCATGTAAGAGATTTTAACCATCCAATTGATTTTCAAAAAGTTAAGAAAGTTGTATCAAGCAAGTCCATGGTCGACAGGAATATAATTGAATCTTGTTTCATAAAAAGCAGTTTTGACAATAATATGAATATTTCCTTTGGTTTATATAAATTAGATCCATTTATAATTAATAGAATTTGGGAAGAATTTAATAATACATTGGACAAATAATAATTTTTTAAATTCTTAATTCTTGGGTAGAATAGTTTGTTGGTGAGTTGTGTGAAGGACCTGTCTAGTTGGGCTAGCGGGCCTGCTGCAGTGTTCCCTTTCTTATGAGTCGCGCATCAGGTATTGCTTTGTTGTGGGATGTATTAGTGAGGTGTGGTCTAGACCCTTTTTATGCCTTTGATGCATTACTTTTATTGTTCCTTGATAATGCGAGTAGTCACGAAAGCTCTTGGAATTTCTCTATTCTTTCACAGTGGTTGTTTTGCATATATATATATATATATATATATATATATATATATATATATATATATATATATATATATATATATATATATATATATATAGAGAGAGAGAGAGAGAGAGAGAGAGAAAGAAATTTGGTAATAAGTAATACATATTTTATGAAAAAGAGGATAAATAAATATACAAGGTATGATGTAGCACGTAATGAAAGTAGTTTGTTAGATTATGTATTGGTGGATAAAAGGTTGATGGGTAGGCTCCAGGATGTACATGTTTATAGAGGGGCAACTCATATATCAGATCATTATTTAGTTGTAGCTACAGTTAGAGTAAGAGGTAGATGGGAAAAGAGGAAGGTGGCAACAACAAGTAAGAGGGAGGTGAAAGTGTATAAACTAAGGGAGGAGGAAGTTCGGGCGAGATATAAGCGACTATTGGCAGAAAGGTGGGCTAGTGCAAAGATGAGTAGTGAAGGGGTCGAAGAGGGTTGGAATAGTTTTAAAAATGCAGTATTAGAATGTGGGGCAGAAGTTTGTGGTTATAGGAGGGTGGGTACAGGAGGAAAGAGGAGTGATTGGTGGAATGATGAAGTAAAGGGTGTGATAAAAGAGAAAAAGGTAGCTTACGAGAGGTTTTTACAAAGCAGAAGTGTTATAAGAAGAGCAGAGTATATGGAGAGTAAAAGAAAGGTGAAGAGAGTGGTGAGAGAGTGCAAAAGGAGAGCAGATGAAAGAGTGGGAGAGGCACTGTCAAGAAATTTTAATGAAAATAAGAAAAAAATTTGGAGTGAGTTAAACAAGTTAAGAAAGCCTAGGGAAAGTATGGATTTGTCCGTTAAAAACAGAGTAGGGGAGTTAGTAGATGGGGAGAGGGAGATATTAGGTAGATGGCGAGAATATTTTGAGGAACTTTTAAATGTTGAGGAAGAAAGGGAGGCGGTAATTTCATGCACTGGCCAGGGAGGTATACCATCTTTTAGGA
The DNA here is from genome assembly GCF_038502225.1 of Cherax quadricarinatus. Lineage (NCBI taxonomy): Eukaryota > Metazoa > Arthropoda > Malacostraca > Decapoda > Parastacidae > Cherax > Cherax quadricarinatus. The sequence goes on from NC_091317.1 coordinate 39,902,497, forward strand.
GTGAAGAAGAGCAGAATATAAGTGTGGTGGAGGTACATGAGGCATTACGTAGAATGAAAGGGGGTAAAGCAGCTGGAACTGATGGGATCATGACAGAAATGTTAAAAGCAGGGGGGGGGGATATAGTGTTGGAGTGGTTGGTACTTTTGTTTAATAAATGTATGAAACAGGGGAAGGTACCTAGGGATTGGCGGAGAGCATGTATAGTCCCTTTATATAAAGGGAAAGGGGACAAAAGAGATTGTAAAAATTATAGAGGAATAAGTTTACTGAGTATACCAGGGAAAAGTATACGGTAGGGTTATAATTGAAAGAATTAGAGGTAAGACAGAATGTAGAATTACGGATGAGTAAGGAGGCTTCAGAGTGGGTAGGGGATGTGTAGATCAAGTGTTTACATTGAAGCATATATGTGAACAGTATTTAGATAAAGGTAGGGAAGTTTTTATTTCATTTATGGATTTAGAAAAGGCATATGATAGAGTGGATAGAGGAGCAATGTGGCAGATGTTGCAAGTTTATGGAATAGGTGGTAAGTTACTAAATGCTGTAAAGAGCTTTTATGAGGATAGTGAGGCTCAGGTTAGGGTGTGTAGAAGAGAGGGAGAATGCTTCCCTGTAAAAGTAGGTCTTAGACAGGGATATGTAATGTCACCATGGTTGTTTAATATATTTATAGATGGGGTTGTAAAAGAAGTAAATGCTAGGGTGTTCGGGAGAGGGGTGGGATTAAATTATGGGGAATCAAATTCAAAATGGGAATTGACACAGTTACTTTTTGCTGATGATACTGTGCTTATGGGAGATTCTAAAGAAAAATTGCAAAGGTTAGTGGATGAGTTTGAGAATGTGTGTAAAGGTAGAAAGTTGAAAGTGAACATAGAAAAGAGTAAGGTGATGAGGGTATCAAATGATTTAGATAAAGAAAAATTGGATATCAAATTGGGGAGGAGGAGTATGGAAGAAGTGAATGTTTTCAGATACTTGGGAGTTGACGTGTCGGCGGATGGATTTATGAAGGATGAGGTTAATCATAGAATTGATGAGGGAAAAAAGGTGAGTGGTGCGTTGAGGTATATGTGCAGTCAAAAAACGTTATCTATGGAGGCAAAGAAGGGAATGTATGAAAGTATAGTAGTACCAACACTCTTATATGGATGTGAAGCTTGGGTGGTAAATGCAGCAGCGAGGAGACGGTTGGAGGCAGTGGAGATGTTCTGTCTAAGGGCAATGTGTGGTGTAAATATTATGCAGAAAATTCGGAGTGTGGAAATTAGGAGAAGGTGTGGAGTTAATAAAAGCATTAGTCAGAGGGCAGAAGAGGGGTTGTTGAGGTGGTTTGGTCATTTAGAGAGAATGGATCAAAGTAGAATGACATGGAAACATATAAATCTATAGGGGAAGGAAAGAGGGGTAGGGGTCGTCCTCGAAAGGGTTGGAAAGAGGGGGTAAAGGAGGTTTTGTGGGCGAGGGGCTTGGACTTCCAGCAAGCGTGCATGAGCGTGTTAGATAGGAGTGAATGGAGACGAATGATACTTGGGACCTGACGATCTGTTGGAGTGTGAGCAGGGTAATATTTAGTGAAGGGATTCAGGGAAACCGGTTATTTTCATATAGTCGGACTTGAGTCCTGGAAATGGGAAGTACAATGCCTGCACTTTAAAGGAGTGGTTTGGGATATTGGCAGTTTGGAGGGATATGTTGTGTATCTTTATACGTATATGCTTCTAAACTGTTGTATTCTGGGCACCTCTGCAAAAGCAGTGATAATGTGTGAGTGTGGTGAAAGTGTTGAATGATGATGAAAGTATTTTCTTTTTTGGGATTTTCTTTCCTTTTTGGGTCACCCTGCCTCGGTGGGAGACGGCCGACTTGTTGAAAAAAAACAAATATTTTTTCTTTTTTTTTCTTTGAAGCCTTTTTATCCACTTCTCCGAGGCTTCAGGTCCCATAATTTACACCAGAGATGGACCCCATTCTACATATATATACGGGAGACGGCCGATGTGTTAATAAGTTAATAATAATATAAGTATTGATGAAATCATAGTTAAACGTGTTATTGCAATTATGTAAAAATACCACAGTAAAAATAGGAATAAAACCTGAGCACTTTCATGTCCTTATACACATATCTTCAGAGGAATGGAAAGAAGAGGCAAGAGAAGCTCATGTTAAATGTTAGGCACTGAAGTGACACCTCACTCAGAGAAGGTGACAACACCTCATACAACCTGTCCTGCACATACATATGTCCAACATGAAGTAAACTTGTTCGTATGCCAAAAAACACATTGTATTTTTGTGAAAAGTATTTTTTACCTCCATGAATTTTCTGTGCTATAAAACTCTCAAGTTCATAGTTACCAGAACTAAAACTTTAAATATGTTCTACATTATGCTTAATAAGAGATGATTCTGCAATATTTCCTTGAACTGTACAATTACAGAGAAGTAATTCTTTGTTTTTTTTTGTCCAGTCTACACAATGGCCTGTATCTCTCAAATGAATTATCAAAGCAAGTTATATTAAGTTAAAAATCTTGCATTTTTTTCCTAATTTTCTTATGGATTAAAGGTTCTGTCACCTCAACATGCTCATCCACGGAAATAATCGTGATTTCTATCTTATGTAAGAGTTTCCGAAAGTATGAACTAGGAATTTAATTCGGTTACTGGGTTTTTAAAAGTAAGTAAGGCAACCCATGATGGAAGCATATTTACCAAACA
>NC_091317.1:39910226-39962726 GCF_038502225.1 Cherax quadricarinatus
GCTTTTGATGCTTGTGATGTGTATGGTGCTAGTGATGTTTGTGATGTGAATGATACTAGTGATGTTCGTGATGTTCATGATGTTAGTGATGTTTGTGATATGTATGATACTAGTGATGTTTGTGATGTGTATGATGCTAGTGATGTTTGTGATGTGTATGATGCTAGTGATGTTTGTGATGTGTATGATGCTAGTGATGTTTGTGATGTGTATGATGCTAGTGATGTTTGTGATGTGTATGATGCTAGTGATGTTTGTGATGTGTATGATGCTAGTGATGTTTGTGATGTGTATGATGCTAGTGATGTTCGTGATGTGTATGATGTTAGTGATGTTTGTGATATGTATGATACTAGTGATGTTTGTGATGTGTATGATGCTAGTGATGGTTGTGATATGTATGATGCTAGTGACGTTTGTGATGTGTATGATGCTAGTGATGTGTGTGATGTGTATGATACTAATGATGTTTGTGATGAGTATTATGCTAGTGACGTTTGTGATGTGTATGATGCTAGTGATGTTTGTGATGTGTATGATGCTAGTGTTGTTTGTGATATGTATGATGCTAGTGACGTTTGTGATGTGTATGATGTTAGTGATGTGTATGATGTTAGTGATGTTTGTGATGTGTATGATGCTATTGTTGTTTGTGATGTGTATGATGCTAGTGATGTTTGTGATATGTATGATACTAGTGATGTTTGTGATGTGTATGATGCTAGTGATGTTTGTGATGTGTATGATGCTAGTGTTGTTTGTGATGTGTATGATGCTAGTGACGTTTGTGATGTGTATGATGTTAGTGATGTTTGTGGTATGTATGATACTAGTGATGTTTGTGATGTGTATGATTCTAGTGATGTTTGTGACGTGTATGATGCTAGTGACGTTTGTGATGTGTATGATGCTAGTGATGTGTGTGATGTGTATGATACTAATGATGTTTGTGATGTGTATTATGCTAGTGACGTTTGTGATGTGTATGATGCTAGTGATGTTCGTGATGTGTATGATGCTAGTGTTGTTTGTGATATGTGTGATGCTAGTGACGTTTGTGATGTGTATGATGTTAGTTATGTGTATGATGCTAGTGATGTTTGTGATGTATATGATGCTAGTGATGTTTGTGATGTGTATGATGCTAGTGATGTTTGTGATGTGTATGATGCTAGTGATGTTTGTGATGTGTATGATGCTAGTGATGTTTGTGATGTGTATGATGCTAGTGATGTTTGTGATGTGTATGATGCTAGTGATGTTTGTGATGTGTACGATGTTAGTGATGTTTGCGATGTGTATGATGCTAGTGACGTTTGTGATGTGTACGATGTTAGTGATGTTTGTGAAGTGTATGATGTTAGTGATGTTTGTGATGTGTATGATGTTAGTGATGTTTGTGATGTGTATGATGCTAGTGATGTTTGTGAAGTGTATGATGTTAGTGATGTTTGTGATGTGTATGATGCTAGTGATGTTTGCGATGTGTATGATGTTAGTGATGTTTGCGATGTGTATGATGTTAGTGATGTTTGCGATGTTTATGGTGCTAGTGATGTTTGTGATGTGTATGACATGTATCATTCTAGTGACGTTTGTGATGTGTATGATGCTAGTGATGTTTGTGATGTGTATGATGTTAGTGATGTTTTTGATGTGTATGATGTTAGCGATGTTTGTGATGTGTATGATGCTAGTGATGTTTGTGATGTGTATGATGCTAGTGATGTTTGTGATGTGTATGTTAGTGACTAGTGATGTGTGTGATGTGTATGATGCTAATGATATTTGTGATGTGTATGATGCTAGTGATGTTTGTGATGTGTATGATGCTAGTGATGTTTGTGATGTGTATGATGCTAGTGATGTTTGTGATGTGTATGATGCTAGTGATGTTTGTGATGTGTATGATGCTAGTGATGTTTGTGATGTGTATGATGCTTTTGATGTTTGTGATGTGTATGATGTTAGTGATGTTTGCGATGTGTATGATGCTAGTGATGTTTGTGATGTATATGATGCTAGTGATGTTTGTGATGTGTATGATGCTACTGATGTTTGTGATGTGTATGATGCTAGTGATTTTTGTGATGTGTATGATGTTAGTGATGTTTGTGATGTGTATGGTGCTAGTGATGTTTGTGATGTGTATGATGCTAGTGATGTTTGTGATGTGTATGATGCTAGTGATGTTTGTGATGTGTATGATGTTAGTGATGTTTGTGATGTGTATGATGCTAGTGATGTTTGTGATGTGTATGATGCTAGTGATGTTTGTGATGTGTATGATGCTAGTGACGTTTGTGATGTGTATGATGCTAGTGATGTGTGTGATGTGTATGATGCTAATGATGTTTGTGATGTGTATGATGCTAGTGATGTGTGTGATGTGTATGATGCTAATGATATTTGTGATGCGTGTGATGCTAGTGATGTTTGTGATGTGTATGATGCTAGTGATGTTTGTGATGTGTATGGTGCTAGTGATGTTTGTGATGTGTATGATGCCAGTGATGTTTGTAATGTGTATGATGCTAGTGATGTTTGTGATGTATATGATGCTAGTGATGTTTGTGATGTGTATGATGCTAGTGATGGTTGTGATGTGTATGATGCTAATGATGTTTGTTATGTGTATGATGCTAGTGATGTTAGTGATGTGTATGATGTTAGAGATGTTTGTGATGTGCATGATGCTTTTGATGCTTGTGATGTGTATGGTGCTAGTGATGTTTGTGATGTGTATGATGCTAGTGATGTTTGTGATGTGTATGATGCTAGTGATGTTTGTGATGTGTATGATGCTAGTGATGTTTGTGATGTGTATGATGCTAGTGATGTTTGTGATGTGTATGATGCTAGTGATGTTCGTGATGTGAATGATGTTACTGATGTTTGTGATGTGTATGATGCTAGTGATGTTTGTGATGTGTATGATGCTAGTGATGTTTGTGATATGTATGATACTAGTGATGTTTGTGATGTGTATGATGCTAGTGATGTTTGTGATGTGTATGATGCTAGTGTTGTTTGTGATGTGTATGATGCTAGTGATGTTTGTGATGTGTATGATGCTAGTGTTGTTTGTGATGTGTATGATGTTAGTGATGTTTGTGATGTGTATGATGTTAGTGATGTTTGTGATATGTATGATACTAGTGATGTTTGTGATGTGTATGATGCTAGTGATGTTTGTGATGTGTATGATGCTAGTGATGTTTGTGATGTGTATGATGCTAGTGATGTTTGTGATGTGTATGATGCTTGTGATGTTTGTGATGTGTATGATACTAGTGACGTTTGTGATGTGTATGATGCTAGTGATGTTCGTGATGTGTATGATGCTAGTGTTGTTTGTGATATGTGTGATGCTAGTGACGTTTGTGATGTGTATGATGTTAGTGATGTGTATGATGTTAGTGATGTTTGTGATATGTATGATGCTAGTGATGTTTGTGATGTATATGATGCTAGTGATGTTTGTGATGTGTATGATGCTAGTGATGTTTGTGACGTGTATGATGCTAGTGATGTTTGTGATATGTATGATGCTAGTGATGTTTGTGATGTGTATGATGCTTGTGATGTTTGTGATGTGCATGATGTTAGTGATGTTTGCGATGTGTATGATGTTAGTGATGTTTGTGATGTGTATGATGTTAGTGATGTTTGTGATGTGTATGATGCTAGTGATGTTTGTGATGTGTATGATGTTAGTGATGTTTGTGATGTGTATGATGTTAGTGATGTTTGTGATGTGTATGATGCTAGTGATGTTTGTGATGTGTATGATGCTAGTGATGTTTGTGATGTGTATGATGTTAGTGATGTTTGTGATGTGTATGATGTTAGCGATGTTTGTGATGTGTATGATGCTAGTGATGTTTGTGATGTGTATAATTCTAGTGATGTTTGTGATATGTATGATTCTAGTGACGTTTGTGATGTGTATGATGCTAGTGATGTTTGTGATGTGTATGATGTTAGTGATGTTTGTGATGTGTATGATGTTAGCGATGTTTGTGATGTGTATGATGCTAGTGATGTTTGTGATGTGTATGATGCTAGTGATGTTTGTGATGTGTATGTTAGTGACGTTTGTGATGTGAATGATGCTAGTGATGTGTGTGCGATGTGTATGATGCTAATGATGTTTGTGATGTGTATGATGCTAGTGATGTTTGTGATGTGTATGATGTTAGTGATGTTGGTGATGTGGATGATGTTAGTGATGTTTGTGATGTGTATGATGCTAGTGATGTTTGTGATTTGTATGATGCTAGTGACGTTTGTGATGTGTATGATGTTAGTGATGTTTGTGATGTGTATGATGTTAGTGATGTTTGTGATATTTATGATACTAGTGATGTTTGAGATGTGTATGATGCTAGTGATGTTTGTGATGTGTATGATGCTAGTGATGTTTGTGATGTGTATGATGTTAGTGATGTTTGTGATGTGTATGATGTTAGCGATGTTTGTGATGTGTATGATGCTAGTGATGTTTGTGATGTGTATGATGCTAGTGATGTTTGTGATGTGTATGATGTTAGTGACGTTTGTGATGTAAATGATGCTAGTGATGTGTGTGCGATGTGTATGATGCTAATGATGTTTGTGATGTGTATGATGCTAGTGAAGTTTGTGATGTGTATGATGCTAGTGATGTGTGATGTGTATCATGCTAATGATGTTTATGATGTGCATGATGCTAGTGATGTTTGTGATGTGTATAGTTCTAGTGATATTTGTGATGCGTGTGATGCTAGTGATGGTTGTGATGTGTATGATGTTAGTGATGTTTGTGATGTGCATGATGCTAGTGATGGTTGTGATGTGTATGATGTTAGTGATGTTTGTGATGTGCATGATGCTAGTGATGCTTGTGATGTGTATGGTGCTAGTGATGTTTGTGATGTGTATGATGCTAGTGATGTTTGTGATGTGTATGATGCTAGTGATGTTTGTGATGTGTATGATGCTAGTGATGTTTGTGATGTGTATGATGCTAGTGATGTTTGTGATGTGTATGATGCTAGTGATGTTTGTGATGTGTATGGTGCTAGTGATGTTTGTGAAGAGTATGATGCTACTGATGTTTGTGATGTGTATGATGCTAGTGATGTTTGTGATGTGTATGATGCTAGTGATGTTTGTGATGTGTATGGTGCTAGTGATGTTTGTGATGTGTATGATGCTAGTGATGTTTGTGATGTGTATGATGCTAGTGATGTTTGTGATGTGTATGATGCTAGTGATGTTTGTGATGTGTATGATGCTAGTGATGTTTGTGATGTGTATGATGCTAGTGATGTTTGTGATGTGTATGATGCTAGTGATGTTTGTGATGTGTATGGTGCTAGTGATGTTTGTGATGTGTATGGTGCTAGTGATGTTTGTGATGTGTATGGTGCTAGTGATGTTTGTGAAGAGTATGATGCTACTGATGTTTGTGATGTGTATGATGCTAGTGATGTTTGTGATGTGTATGATACTAGTGATGTTTGTGATGTGTATGGTGCTAGTGATGTTTGTGATGTGTATGGTGCTAGTGATGTTTGTGATGTGTATGGTGCTAGTGATGTTTGTGAAGTGTATGATGCTAGTGATGTTTATGATGTGTATGATGCTTGTGATGTTTGTAATGTGTATGATGCTAGTGATGTTCGTGATGTGTATGATGTTAGTGATGTTTGTGATATGTATGATACTAGTGATGTTTGTGATGTGTATGATGCTTTTGATGTTTGTGATGTGTATGATGTTAGTGATGTTTGCGATGTGTATGATGCTAGTGATGTTTGTGATGTATATGATGCTAGTGATGTTTGTGATGTGTATGATGCTACTGATGTTAGTGATGTTTGTGATATGTATGATACTAGTGATGTTTGTGATGTGTATGATGCTAGTGATGGTTGTGATATGTATGATGCTAGTGATGGTTGTGATATGTATGATGCTAGTGATGTTTGTGATGTGTATGATGCTAGTGATGTTCGTGATGTGTATGATGTTAGTGATGGTTGTGATATGTATGATACTAGTGATGTTTGTGATGTATATGATGCTAGTGATGTTTGTGATGTGTATGATGCTTGTGATGTTTGTGATGTGTATGATACTAGTGACGTTTGTGATGTGTATGATGCTAGTGATGTTTATGATGTGTATGATGCTTGTGATGTTTGTTGATGCTAGTGATGTTCGTGATGTGTATGATGTTAGTGATGTTTGTGATATGTATGATACTAGTGATGTTTGTGATGTGTATGATGCTTTTGATGTTTGTGATGTGTATGATGTTAGTGATGTTTGTGATGTGTATGATGCTAGTGATGTTTGTGATGTGTATGATGCTAGTGATGTTTGTGATGTGTATGATGCTAGTGATGTTTGTGATGTGTATGATGCTAGTGATGTTTGTGATGTGTATGATGTTAGTGATGTTTGTGATGTGTATGATGCTAGTGATGTTTGTGATGTGTATGATGCTAGTGATGTTTGTGATGTGTATGATGCTACTGATGTTTGTGATGTGTATGATGCTAGTGATTTTTGTGATGTGTATGATGTTAGTGATGTTTGTGATGTGTATGGTGCTAGTGATGTTTGTGATGTGTATGATGCTAGTGATGTTTGTGATGTGTATGATGCTACTGATGTTTGTGATGTGTATGATGCTAGTGATTTTTGTGATGTGTATGATGTATGATGTTTGTGATGTTTGCGATGTGTATGGTGCTAGTGATGTTTGTGATGTGTATGATGTTAGTGATGTTTGTGATGTGTATGATGCTAGTGATGTTTGTGATGTGTATGATGCTAGTGATGTTTGTGATGTGTATGATGTTACTGATGTTTGTGATGTGTATGATGCTAGTGATGTTTGTGATGTGTATGATGCTAGTGATGGTTGTGATGTGAATGATGTTACTGATGTTTGTGATGTGTATGATGCTAGTGATGTTTGTGATGTGTATGATGCTAGTGATGTTTGTGATGTGTATGATGCTAGTGATGTTTGTGATGTGTATGATGCTAGTGATGTTTGTGATGTATATGATGCTAGTGATGTTTGTGATGTATATGATGCTAGTGTTGTTTGTGATGTGTATGATGCTAGTTATGTTTGTGATGTGTATGATGCTAGTGATGTTTGTAATGTGTATGATGCTAGTGATGTTTGTGATGTGTATGATGCTAGTGATGTTTGTGATGTGTATGATGCTAGTGATGTTTGTGATGTGTATGATGCTAGTGATGTTCGTGATGTGCATGATGTTAGTGATGTTTGTGATATGTATGATATTAGTGATGTTTGTGATGTGTATGATGCTAGTGATGTTTGTGATGTGTATGATGCTAGTGATGTTTGTGATGTGTATGATGTTAGTGATGTTTGTGATGTGTATGATGCTAGTGATGTTTGTGATGTGTATGATGCTAGTGATGTTTGTGATGTGTATGATGTTAGTGACGTTTGTGATGTGAATGATGCTAGTGATGTGTGTGCGATGTGTATGATGCTAATGATGTTTGTGATGTGTATGATGCTAGTGAAGTTTGTGATGTGTATGATGCTAGTGATGTGTGATGTGTATGATGCTAATGATGTTTATGATGTGCATGATGCTAGTGATGTTTGTGATGTGTATAGTTCTAGTGATATTTGTGATGCGTGTGATGCTAGTGATGTTTGTGATGTGTATGATGCCAGTGATGTTTGTGATGTGTATGATGCTAGTGATGTTTGTGATGTGTATGATGCTAGTGATGTTTGTGATGTATATGATGCTAGTGATGTCTGTAATGTGTATGATGCTAGTGATGTTTGTGATGTGTATGATGTTAGTGATGTTGGTGATGTGGATGATGTTAGTGATGTTTGTTATGTTTATGATGTTAGTAATGTTTGTGATATTTATGATACTAGTGATGTTTGAGATGTGTATGATGCTAGTGATGTTTGTGATGTGTATGATGTTAGTGATGTTTGTGATGTGTATGATGTTAGTGATATTTGTGATGTTTATGATGTTAGTAATGTTTGTGATATTTATGATACTAGTTATGTTTGAGATGTGTATGATGCTAGTGATGTTTATGATATGTATGATGCTAGTGACGTTTGTGATGTGTATGATGTTAGTGATGTTTGTGATGTGTATGATGTTAGTGATGTTTGTGATGTTTATGATGTTAGTAATGTTTGTGATATTTATGATACTAGTGATGTTTGAGATGTGTATGATGCTAGTGATGTTTGTGATGTGTATGATGCTAGTGACGTTTGTGATGTGTATGATGCTAGTGATGTGTGTGATGTGTATGATGCTAATGATGTTTGTGATGTGTATTATGCTAGTGACGTTTGTGATGTGTATGATGCTAGTGATGTGTGTGATGTGTATGATACTAATGATGTTTATGATGTGTATGATGCTAGTGATGTTTGTGATGTGTATAGTTCTAGTGATGTTTGTAGTGTGTATGATGCTAGTGATATTTGTGATGCGTATGATATTTGTGATGTGTATGATGCTTGTGATGTTTGTGATGTGTATGATGTTAGTGATGTTTGTGATGTGTATGATGCTAGTGATGTTTATGATGTGTATGATGTTAGTGATGTTTGTGATGTGTATGATGCTAGTGATGTTTGTGATGTGTATGATGCTAGTGATGATTGAGATGTGTATGATGCTAGTGATGTTTGTGATGTGTATGATGCTAGTGATGTTTGTGATGTGTATGATGCTAGTGATGTTTGTGATGTGTATGATGTTAGTGATGTTTGTGATGTGTATGATGTTAGTGATGTTTGTGATGTGTATGATGTTAGTGATGTTTGTGATGTGTATGATGCCAGTGATGTTTGTGATGTGTATGATGCTAGTGATGTTTGTGATGTGTATGATGCTAGTGATGTTTGTGATGTGTATGATGCTAGTGACGTTTGTGATGTGTATGATGCTTGTGATGTTTGTGATATGTCATTTGTAATGTTTGTGATGTCTGTAATGTGTATGATGCTTGTGATTATTGTGATATTTGCGATTTTTGTAATGTTTGTGATGTTTATAATGTTTGTGATGTTTATGATGTCTGTGATGTTAGTGAAGTGCCGTTTGTTATGTTTGTGATGGCTATAATGTGAATGATGTTTGTGATTTTTGTGATGTTTTTAATGTTTCTAATGTTTGTGATGTATATGAATGCGATTTTGTGATGTTTCTGATGCCAGTGGTGTTTGTGATGTCTTTGATGTTTGTGATATCTGTGATGTTTGTAATGTTTGTGGTGTCTCTAATGTTTGTAATATCTGTGATGTTTGTGATATCTTTGATATTTGTGATGTATGTGGTGTTTGTGATGTTTGTGATGTCTTCGATGCTTGTGATGTGTTTGATGTTTGTGATGCCTGTGGTGTTTGTGATGTCTTTGATGTTTGTGATGCCTTTGGTGTTTGTGATGTCTTTGATGTTTGTGATGCCTGTGGTGTTTGTGATGTCTTTGATGTTTGTGATGCCTGTGGTGTTTGTGATGTCTTAGATGTTTGTGATGCCTGTGGTGTTTGTGATGTCTTTGATGTTTGTGATGCCTGTGGTGTTTGTGATTTCTTAGATGTTTGTGATGCCTGTGGTGTTTGTGATGTCTTTGATGTTTGTGATATCTGTGGTGTTTGTGATGTTTGTGATGTTTATGTTGTTTGTGATGTTTGTGATGTCTGTAATGTGCATGATGTTAATGATGTTTATAATCTCTGTGATATTTGTGATGTTTGTGTTGTTTGTTTGTGATGTCTGTGATGTTTATGATGTCTGTGCTGTTTGTGATGTTTGTGATGATTGTCCCCGATGTCCGTGATGTTTGTGATGTTTGTGACGTTTTTATGAGATGTTGGAGAGGTCATGTGATAAAATGATAAATGATCTGAGTGTGAAGGGTATTGAATAGTCTGGTTGTGAGCGTAAAAGGTATTGAATAGTCTGGGTGTGGGAGTGAAGGGTATTGAGGAGTCTGGGCGTGAGTGTGAAGGGTATTGAATAGTCTGGGTGTTGAGTGTGAAGGGTACTGAATAGTCTGGGTGTGAGTGTGATAGGTATTGAACAGTCTGGGTGTGGGCGTGAAGGTATTGAATAGTTTTGGTGTGGGAGTGAAGGGTATTGAATAGTCTGGGTGTGAGTGTGAAGGGTATTGAATAGTCTGTGTGTGGACGTGAAGGTATTGAATAGTTTTGGTGTGGGCGTGAAGGGTATTGAATAGTATGGGTGCGAGTGAAAAGGATATTGAATAATCTGGGTGTGAGTGAGAAAGGTACTGAATAGTCTGGGTGTAAGTGTGAAGGGTATTGAATAGTCTGGGTGTGGACGTGAAAACATTGAATAGTTTGGGTGTGAGTGAGAAGGGTATTGAATAGTCTGGATGCGAGTGTGAAGGGTATTGAATAGTCTGAGTGTGAGTGTGAAGGATATTGAATAGTCTGAGTGTGGGCGTGAAGGGTATTGAATAGTCTGGGTGTGAGTGTGAAGGATATTGAATAGTCTGAGTGTGGGCGTGAAGGGTATTGAATAGTCTGGGTGTGAGAGTGAAGGGTATTGAATAGTCTGAGTGTGAGTATGAATGATACTGAATAGTCTGGGTGTGAGTGTGAAGGGCATTGAATAGTCTGGGTGTGAGGGAGGGAGGGTGGAAGGGAGGGAGGGTGGAAGTGGGTACTGAAGGGCCAGTCGTGCGTACTGCGATGTCAGACGTGGGTACTGGGATGTCAGACGTAGGTACTGGGATGTCAGACGTAGGTACTGGGATATCAGACGTGGGTACTGGGATGTCAGACGTAGGTACTGGGATGTCAGACGTAGGTACTGGGATGTCAGACGTAGGTACTGCGATGTCAGACGTGGGTACTGGGATATCAGACGTGAATACTGGGATGTCAGACGTGGGTACTGGGATGTCAGACGTGGGTGTAGGGTAACTGGGAACGTAACTGGGGTATTGTAAACAAATAAACCACTACTCGTGACAATGGTCGATCCTCACAAACTTCCATCTTACAATAAATCATTAATGGGAACAACAAATTCTCTATAAAAACCTCATTTCCATAATAATCTATAATTATCTTTGCGTCGCTTTACATTAACAATCTCCACAACTGTTATAGTGAATTGTCTTACCAAAATTTCCCATATATTTTTTCTTGCAAAATTGCCACTAGTAGTTATAATTTATAGGTAGTTATTAGGTATTTTACTGCTACCTGAAGTGTTCTGCATAACTAGGAGCTTCTCTATAATATATGTCAGTAACGTCACCCTCTCCAACAGTCCTGCACCTCCGTCCCTCCCTCCCACTGACCCTCCATCTCTCCCACCCTCCCACTGACCCTCTCTCCCACCCTTCCTCCCACCCACTGACCCTCCCTCTCTCCCACCCTCCCACTGACCCTCTCTCCCACCCTTCCTCCCACCCACTGACCCTCCCTCTCTCCCACCCTCCCTCCCACTTACCCTCCCTCTCTCCCACTCTCCCACTGACCCTCCCTCCCTCTCTCCCACCCTCCCTCCCTCCCTCCCACTGACCCTCTCTCCCACCCTCCCTCCCTCACACTGACCCTCTCTCCCACTGACCTTCCTTCCCACCCTCCCTCCCACTGACCCTCCCTCTCTCCCACCCTCCCTCCCTCCCACTGACCCTCCATCTCTCCCACCCTCCCTCCCTCCCTCCCTCCTTCCCTCACTCCCCTCTCTCCCTACCTCCCACCCTCACTCCCCCTCCCTCCCTCCCTCACTCCCACCTTTCCTCCCTACTCCCGCCCCTCCCTCCTCCCCCTCCATCACTCCCACCTCCCACCCTCCCTCCCTCCCTCCCTCACTCCCACCCTCCCTCCCTCCCTCACTCCCACCCTCCCTCCCCCTCACTCCTACCCCCCTCCCCCCCTCCCTCCCTCTCACTCCAACCCACCCTCCCACCCTCCCTCCCCATAACTAACGACCACCACTCCTTGACTGTATATTTATATCACTTATCCTCTCCGGTAAAGAGGTTTTCCTCCACTTAGGCTTCTCCTTCACGCATCGCTTTTTTCTTCTTTACTACTTTCCCTTCTATGCTAATCACATCATTATTCTCTCACTCGGCTCGTTATACCTACCTGATAAACTTTATTTATTGACGTTCTTATCCACTCTGAATTTATTCAGTATATATATATATATATATATATATATATATATATATATATATATATATATATATATATATATATGTCGTGCCGAATAGGCAGAACTTGCCATCTTGGCTTAAATAGCAACGCTCATCTTGCCATATAGGACAAGTGAAAATTTGTGTATGCAATAATTTCGCCAAAATCATTCTGAACCTAACGAAAAAAATATATTTCACTGTGTTTGTTTAGTATTAAATTATTGTAAACAAATCTAAAATATATTTAGTTGGGTTAGCCTAAAATAAATTGCGCTTGTTATAATAAGGTTAGGTAAGTTTTCTAAGTTCCTTTTGGTGCAAAATTATAAATTTTTAAGTCACCATTAATGAAAAAAATATATCTTTAAACGTATAAGAGAAAATTTTAGAAAGGACTTAATTTTAAAAGAGTTCTTGCTAATTGACCAGTTTTACATATTCGGCACGACATATATATATATATATATATATATATATATATATATATATATATATATATATATATATATATATATATATATATATATATATATATATATATATATATATATATATATATATATATATATATATATATATATATATATATATATATATATATATATATATATATATATATATGTCGTGCCGAATAGGCAGAACTTGCGATCTTGGCTTAAATAGCAACGCTCATCTTGCCATATAGGACAAGTGAAAATTTGTGTATGCAATAATTTCGCCAAAATCATTCTGAACCTAACGAAAAAAATATATTTGATTGTGTTTGTTTAGTATTAAATTATTGTAAACGTATTTAAAATATATTTAGTTGGGTTAGGCTAAAATAAATTGCTCTTGTTATAATAAGGTTAGGTAAGTTTTCTAAGATTCTTTTGGTGCAAAATAAATTTTTTTTACATTAACATCAATGAAAAAAATATATCTTTAAATGTATAAGTGAAAATTTCAGAATGGACTTCTTCCTAGCTGACCAGTTTTACATATTCGGCACGACATATATATATATATATATATATATATATATATATATATATATATATATATATATATATATATATATATATATATATATATATATATATGCTATAAAATCACATTAAACAGGTGATTTCAGAATATGCAAAACAACCACTGTGAAAGAATAGAGAAATTCCAAGCGATTTCGTGACTACTCACATTGTCAAGGAACAATAATAGTAATGCATCAAAAGAAGGCATATAAAGGGTCTAAACCACACTTCACTATCACATCCCACAACAAAGCAACACCTGACGCGAGACTCATAAGAAAGGGAACACTGCAGCAGGCCCGCTGGCCCAACCACGAACAAACTATTCTACCGAAAAAAATAAGAATTTTAATTATTATTATATGTCCAGTGTATTATTAAATTCTTCCCAAATTCTATTAATTATAAATGGATCTAATTTATATAAACCAAAGGAAATATTCATATTATTGTCAAAACTGCTTTTTATGAAACAAGATTCAATTATATTCCTGTCGACCATGGACTTGCTTGATACTACTTTCTCAACTTTTTGAAAATCAATTGGATGGTTAAAATCTCTCACGTGAATAAATAGAGCATTGGAATCTTGTCCAGTTCTATTGCTATATTTTTTTTGTTTTAATCTTTGTTCAAGACTTTTACCAGTTTGACCGTAATAAACTTTATCGCAAATTTTACAAGGAATCTTATAGACACATCCGTCAGCATTTTGGGGGGAATTCTTCATCAAAAGTTTTTTTTATTGTATCAAGATTTTTAAATACAACTTTAATATTAAAAGTCTTAAGAAGAGAAGGCATATCAACTAAGCTTTCATGGTAAGGGAGAACCAACATATTTTTAGTTGAATAAGGCTGGTTGTCTTTTTGGATTGTAAAAAGTATTTCTAGCAATTTTAAAAGACTTAAAAATTACGTTTCTTAGGTATTTCAAATCATTGCCTATTTCATAAATTTTGGATATTTCCTCATCTATGAACTCTGGACTGCAAATTGCGTAAGGCTCTCAAAAATATTGATGAGAAAACAGGCAGTTTAACTCCATCTTGATGTGAAAAATAATAGTGGACATAGGAACAGTTATTTGTAGGTTTTCTCTAAATTTTAAATTTGAGTTCATTGTTACCCTTAATAATTAAAACATCTAGAAAAGGCAATGAGTTATTTTCTGCAAACTCAACAGTAAAGTTTATAGAATGGGCTAAGCTATTTAATTTTCCAAGGAAATGGTGTAAATCTACATTCTTGGGCATAAGACACAAAATATCTTCAACATATCTGAACCATTTAGCTCTATTAGGGAGAATTGAGTAAAACTTTGCATTGTTGATGCAAAATTTGTATTTAATGATAAGTTTTACACTCAGAAGTTTGGTATGGCAATGGGAAATCCTCTTTCACCTGTTCTTGGTAACCTATACATGGAATTTTTTGAAACAAGGTTGCTTAACACAATCCTCCCTGATAGAGCTAAATGGTTCAGATATGTTGATGATATTTTGTGTCTTATGCCCAAAAATGTAGATATACACCATTTCTTTGGAAAATTATAAAGCTTAGCCCATTCTATAAACTTTACTGTTGAGTTTGAAGAAAATAACTCATCGCCTTTTCTAGATGTTTTAATTATTAAGGGTAATAATGAATTCAAATTTAAAATTTACAGAAAACCTACAAATAACTGTTCCTACATCTACTATTATTCTTCACATCAAGATAGATTAAACTGTATGTTTTCTCATCAATGTTTTTGAGAGCTTTACGTATTTGTAGTCCTGAGTTCATAGATGAGGAAATATCCAAAATTTATGAAATAGGTAATGATTTGAAATACCCAAGAAACGTAATTGATAAATCTTTTTAAATTGCTAGAAATATGTTTTACACTCCAAAAAGGGACAACCAGCCTTATTCAATTAAAAATATGTTAGTTCTCCCTTACAATGAAAACTTGGTAGATATGCCTTCTCTTCTTAAGACTTTTAATATCAAAGTTGTATTTAAAAATCTTGATACAGTAAAAAAACTTTTGATAAAGAATTCCCCCCAAAAGGCTGACAGATGTGTCTATAAGATTCCTTGTAAAATTTGCGATGAAGTTTATTACGGTCAAACTGGTAAAAGTCTCGAACTAAAATTAAAGCAAAATAAATATAGCATTAGAACTGGATAAGATTCCAATGCTCTATTTATTCCTGTGAGAGATTTTAACCATCCAATTGATTTTCAAAAAGTTGAGAAAGGCAATGAGTTCTTTTCTTCAAACTCAACAGTAAAGTTTATAGAATGGGCTAAGCTATTTAATTTGCCAAGGAAATGGTGTATATCTATATTCTTGGGCATAAGACGCAAAATATCATCAACATATCTGAACCATTTAGCTCTGTTAGGGAGGATTGTGTTAAACTTTGCATTGTTGATACAAAATTTGTATTTAATGATAAGTTTTACACTCAGAAGTGTGGTATGGCAATGGGAAATCCTCTTTCACCTGTTCTTAGTAACCTATGCATGGAATTTTTTGAAACAAGGTTGCTTAACACAATCCTCCCTAATAGAGCTAAATGGTTCAGATATGTTGATGATATTTTGTCTTATGCCCAAGAATGTAGATATACATCATTTCTTTGGTAAATTAAACAACTTTGCCCATTCAATAATCTTTACTGTGAGTTTGATGAAAATAACTCATTGCCTTTTCTAGATGTTTTAATTATTAAGAGTAATAATGAATTCAACTTTAAAATTTACAGAAAACTTACAAATAACTGTTCCTATGTCCACTATTATTCCTCACATCAAGATAGAGTCAAACTGTCTGTTTTCTCATCAATGTTTTTGAAAACTTTACGTATTTGTAGTCCAGAGTTCATAGATGAGGAAATATCCAAAATTTATGAAATAGGTAATGGTTTGAAATGCCCAAGAAACGTAAGTGATAAATCTTTTAAAATTGCTAGAAATACTTTTTACAATCCAAAAAGGGACAACCAGTGTTATTCAACTAAAAATATGTTGGTTCTCCCTTACCATGAAAACTTGGTTGATGTGCCTTTTCTTCTTAAGACTTTTAATATCAAAGTTGTATTTAAAAATCTTGATACAGGAAAAAAATTCTGATAAAGAATTCCCACCAAAATGCTGAGGGATGTGTCTATAAGATTCCTTGTAAATTTGCGATGAAGTTTATAACGGTCAAACTGGTAAAAATCTCGAACTAAGATTAAAACAACATAAATATAGCATTAGAACTGGACAAGATTCCAATGCTCTATTTATTCATGTGAGAGATTTTAACCATCCAATTTATTTTCAAAAAATTGAGAAAGTTGCATCAAGCAAGTCCATGGTCGACTGGAATATAATTGAATCTTGTTTCATAAAAAGCAGTTTTGGCAATAATATGAATATTTCCTTTGGTTTATATAAATTAGATCCAAATGTAATTAATAGAATTTGGGAAGAATTTAATAATACATTGGACAAATAATAAATTTTAAAATTCTTATTTCTTAGGTAGAATAGTTCGTTCGAGGGTTGTGTGAAGGGCCTGTCTAATTGGGCCAGCAGGCCTGATGCAGTGTTCCCTTTCTTATGAGTCGCACGTAAGGTGTTGCTTTGTTGTGGGATGTGATAGTGAGGTGTGGTATAGACCCTATATATGCCTTCCTTTGATGCATTACTTTTTATTGTTCCTTGACAATGTGAGTAGTCACGAAAGTGCTTGGAATTTCTCTATTATTTCACAGTGGTTGTTTTGCATATACATATATACATATATATATATATATATATATATATATATATATATATATATATATATATATATATGTATATATATATATATATATATATATATATATATATATATATATATATATATATATATATATATATATATATATATATATATATATATATATATATATATATATATATATATATATATATATATATATATATATATATATATATATATATATATATATATATATATATATATATATATATATATATATATATATATATATATATATACATATAAGAACATAAGAACATAAGGAGGAACACTGCATGAGGGCTGTTGGCCCATATTAGGCAGGTCCTTTACAATTTCCCTGAATCCCTTCTCTAAATATTACCCTACTCACACTCCAACAGATGGTCAGGTCCCAAATACCATTCGTCTCCATTCACTCCTATCGAACACGCTCATGTATGCCTGCTGGAAGTCCAAGCCCCTCGCCCACAAAACCTCCCTTACCCCTTCCTTCCAGCCTTTTCGAGGACGACCCCTACCCCGCCTTCCTTCCCCTACAGATTTATATGCTCTCCATGTCATTCTACTTTGATCCATTCTCTCTAAATGACCAAACCAACTCAACAACCCCTCTTCAGCCCTCTGACTAACACTTTTATTAACTCCACACCTTCTCCTAATTTCCACACTCCGAATTTTCTGCATAACATTTACACCACACATTGCTCTTAGACAGGGAATCTGCACTGCCTCCAACCGCCTCCTCGCTTCTGCATTCACACCCCAAGCTTCACACCCATATAAGATTGTTCATACTACTATACTTTCATACATTCCCTTTTTTGCCTCCATATTTAACGTTTTTTGTCTCCACATACACCTCAACGCACCACTCACCTTTTTTTCCCTCATCAATTCTATGATTAACATCATTCATAAATCTATCCGCCGACACATCAACTCCCAAGTATCTGAAAACATTCACTTCTTCCATACTCCTCCTCCCCAATTTGATATCCAGTTTTTCTTTATCGAAATGATTTGAAACCCTCATCACCTTACTCTTTTCTATGTTCACTTTCAACTTTCTACCTTTACACACACTCTCAAACTCATCCACTAACCTTTGCAATTTTTCTTTAGAATTTCCCATAAGCACAGTATCATCAGCAAAAAGCAACTGTGTCAATTCCCATTTTGTATTTAATTCCCCATAATTAAATGCCTAAGGTTTCAGGATATATATATATATATATATATATATATATATATATATATATATATAATATGCATATATATATATATATATATATATATATATATATATATATATAATATGCATATATATATATATATCCTGAAACCTGTTATTCAGGACACTTGACAGTTTTCTCAGTCATGTTTGAAAGTTTTTTTTTCTTCTCCTCCTTATCTCTCTTCTCGACCCTACTCTGCATATTCACCCTTTCATCAGATATTTTCCCCTTCTTTCTGGATTACTATTCTATCTTGCTCCAGACATAACCTCCCTGGGTTATTACCTGATATCTTCCAGAGTTGTGTGGGTGAATTAAAGTTGTGGTCGTACCTACGACAGCGAGGAAACCAGAGATGGAGCGGGGCGGGGAGGTGTTGACCTGACACCAGTAGTGACCCTCGTCCTGCATAGTGACGTTGGCGATGGTCAGCACCCAGGTAGAGCGCTGCTCGCGCTGGATGGAGATGCGGGGGTTGTTGGTGACGACCTGGGCTGACACTGTCAGCACTGCACCGGTGCCCTTGTAGCCCCAGGCTACCTGCCGACCACACCCACCATCTCTTGTTAGCCGGTACAAGTCTTCTCTATTGACACATCTTTATTCATACGTTAAAAGCCAAAGGAAGACATTATACATGACATAGAACACAATTATTAATATATATATACCTCATATTTATTCTCACTTCTGCTGCCTAAAGCAAACGTGATTCATGGTAAACATTTTTATTGTTATTATGATATGGATTCAACCTCTGTCACCTAAACAGTAATATTGCATGGCTGACACGGCTGATATACAATAATAAACGTACCTGCAAGCTAAGGTCAGATGCAACATCAACATTACATTTTCACTTAATCATGTTACCAGCAGAATTAGCTTACAGTGCACAACACCAGTATCTCTAACGTGTACTAGAATATGTATTTCATCTTACCACCCCTTTGTGCCTCCATTGAAGAGTCAAGAACGATTTACGATTCAACTGAAGAAAATTATAGCAAAAGTGACCTAGGATTATGTACGTATAAATATAAAGGGGTGATAACTTAAAGGTGATAATATCTCAATGATAGAGAGAATCTATGTGAAGGTAAACAACTCTAACGCACATTATTAACGTAAACACATTAACACGTTAAATGCCAGTTTCCATGTTGTTTATTTAATTCTGGAAAAAATCTGTCGACACCAGTATCTGGACCTGGAAAAAAGTAATTTATTCTTGAGGTCAGTTTTTATCAAATATTAAGAATGTTGGATAATCGTGGGTATAGAAATGGTTTATCTAAAGGGATGTTAGTCATGTTAGTCACGTGTAAAATATTGCGAACCTGGAAATTACATTTTGAGAAGAATGATTTAGTGTTCTGTAAGAAGATATGTGTAGATGGTCATCATCTAGAAATCGTGTTAAGAACGGTAGACGTCGCTAGTTTGATCCACCCTCGACACTAGCAAAATTATCCCTTTCTATTATGGTGTACGAATGTGTCTTAATGCAAGGAAATGTTTGTACGAATAATGTTGTGCACACACATTGTGTGTGCACACACATTATGTGTGCACACACATTATGTTTCACTGACATTATATTACAGTATTAATGCTAAATACTGCTAGGGAGCCTAGTAATATTTTTAGTAGCATCATTAAACAACACTTTAATTACTAAGAAACATACTGTCCCAGTAGGAACATACAATTCAAGTCTTGCTCTTAAGCAACGATGTCTATTATGAGTTTACCACATGTTCTAGAAGGCTTCACTTGGTAGCAAAATCATACGATCTTGATTTATTGTTACATTTTTATTTATGGCGAAGTTTTTACCTTGTCATAAGCCTAATGTTCCCCAATTTTAAATATTTCTTTTTCATGCTTACCGAGCCATAGATAAAAAAAAAAAAGGAACAATTTGTTATTGAAAAATTTCTCTATGATTGAGCTTCACTCGATTATTAGAAGCTATATAAATATTTTTCTACCCTAAATGGACTTAAATTATTAAAGACGTCTTGAAGAAATTTAAATATAGTAGCTGAAACTTAGGGATCAATGCTAAGATTCATACATGTCACATGGAAAAATATTGTAGAAGACCAGAAATCACAACAATGTGGCTGGAGTAGCTCACAAAAACTCACTATCACGAAAAGTATGACAACTTTTCGGTTCTTTCTGAACCATTGGCAAGTCACAACTGAGCGAGGGAAGCAGAGAAGACAAAACGGCAGGTAGGGAAGGAGGTGAAAGAAGGGAGTGATAGGAACAACAGCAGCAGTAGCAGTAATAATAGTAGTAGCAGTAGATGCAGCAGCAGTATTAGTAGCAGAAATAATGATAGCTTTAATAGTGGCAGCAGTAGTAGTAATAGTAGTATTAATAGCGTAGTAGTAGCAAAATAACAAGTAATAACGTTAGTAGTAGACGCAGTGGTATCTAAAAACAAAAGAAGAGAGGAGCACTAGTGTAAGAGTAATGGCGGCGACTTACATCTCGTACCGAAAATGATATATATAATACTGACAAGTTGATAGGTAAGACACATGTGCAACAGTTGGGTATCATTATTGTTGAAACGTTTCGCCTGCACGGTAGGCTTCTTCAGTCCAATACATAAGCGTACGTAATAAGGCAAATAGATTACTGGGATTTATATCAAGAAGTGTAAGCAACAGAAGTCCAGAGGTCATACTGCAGCTTTATACATCATTAGTAAGGCCTCACCTAGATTATGCAGCTCAATTCTGGTCTCCATATTACAGAATGGACATAAATTCGTTAGAAAACATTCAGCGTAGGATGACTAAATTAATACATAGCATTAGAAATCTTCCTTATGAAGAAAGATTGAAGACTCTTAAGTTACATTCACTTGTTAGACGAAGAATGAGGGGAGACCTGATCGAAGTGTATAAGTGGAAGATAGGTATTAATAGGGGTGATATTAACAAGGTCTTGAGGATATCTCTCCAAGAGAGAACCCGCAGTAATGGATTTAAATTAGATAAGTTTAGATTTAGAAAGGACATAGGAAAGTATTGGTTTGGAAATAGGGTAGTTGATGAGTGGAACAGTCTACCTAGTTGGGTTATTGAGGCTAGGACTTTGGGTAGTTTCAAATTTAGGTTGGATAAGTACATGAGTGGGAGGGGTTGGATTTGAGTGGGACTTGCACATCGGAGCTTGTTACTTGGGTGGCATTGAAAATTGGGATGGGCAAATGTTTTGTTAGTGGGATGAATTGTAAAGGACCTGCCTAGTATGGGCCAACAGGCCTTCTGCAGTGTTCCTCCTTTCTTATGTTCTTATGTTCTTATGTTCTTAGGAACACTGCAGAAGGCCTACTGGCCCATACGAGGCAGGTCCTTATCAAAACGACATCTACCTAAAGCTACTCAAGAAACAACTCCCGCACCCCCCACATCAACAAATTGGAGGCAGCGGGAGTAGTGGCGAGGTAAAGATGATGCAATCAGTCCATCAACAGTGAAGATACCTAACTGTTGCACACGTGTCTGGAACATCAACTTACATCTCAGGGCGGTGGAGATCATAGCGCCATGGCATGGCAGTGCCATCGTAAATATATAGAAAAAGACTTTTTACAAGGGTGAACTTTGACGTGGTGACAGGCAAAGAATGGCTGTTGGTCGAAGACTCTTCAGTTCATGAGAAAGAAGGAAGGGCAAGCTGCTAATAAACAGACAGATTACAGGTTTGGGCAGGATCAGGAACTCGTGGGAGGAGAAAGTGGTCGCAGCTTAGTTGCGTTGCTTCTTGAACTGGGCTAAGTAGCCGCTGATTATGTCGAGGAGAATATCGTTCTTAGACGGCGAAGGCTAGAACATCTTCAGGTCGGCACGAGCAGTCACTGTATATGTTGTGGTATCTAACTGTCCCATTTCGTAGTTGTCACATACTTCATTGACAGTCAGAGACTTGCAGTATTTCATGGACGCAGAGAGCAACTGAGGTAAGAAAGTTCTAGTATCTCCATGATCCAACATTTGGTCGTCATGAGTATCTGCTAGAAAGGTTTCTTGGGCAATGACAGTTTGAAAAACGGTGGCTTCCATTGACTGATTAGTCGCTTCCACCGAAAAACTGTAGTACTGAAGCTGGACTTGGGTGCTTCATCGACAGTGATCACAGAGAGGTAATTGTTTATAATTTTGAGTGAGAGGAGGGACTGTCCGATGAAAACTTCATTTCAGGTAGGTCGTTCAGTCGGGATAACACAGTAAAGACACTGTAGTTAGCTGCGTTCTGTTCTGCATGTGGGTGTAGGAAAGGAATATTAGTGTCTTCATAGGTGCTCCGCCATGGAAGATTGTAACAGGGTCCAGTGTAGGTGTTGTGGTCAGGATGGTAGGTGGATGAGAGATTTGCAAGTGTTTGTGTGTCCTGGAAAAGGAGACACAAGTGCAGTACAATATGATCCTTTATTGACAAGTTTCGCCCACACAGTGAGCTTTATCAAGTATATTTTTTTAACAAGTCGGCCGTCTCCCACCGAGACAGGGTGACCCAAAAAGAAAGAAAATCCCCATAATGAAAATACTGTCATCATCATTCAACACTTTCACCTCACTCACACATAATCACTGTTTTTGCAGAGGTGCTCAGAATACAACAGTTTAGAAGCATATACGTATAAAGATACACAACATATCCCTCCAAACTGCCAATATCCCAAACCCTTCTTCAAAGTGCAGGCATTGTACTTCCCATTTCCAGGACTCAAGTCCGGCTATATTAAAATAACCGGTTTCCCTGAATTCCTTCACTAAATATTACCCTGCTCACACTCCAACAGCTCGTCAGGTCCCAAATACCATTCTTCTCCATTCACTCCTAACACGTTCACGCACGCTTACTGGAAATCCAAGCCCCTCACTAACAAAACCTCCTTTACCCCCTCCCTTCAACCTTTTCGAGGATGACCCCTACCCCGCCTTCCTTCCCCTACAGATTTATACGCTCTCCATGTCATTCTACTTTGACCCATTCTCTCTAAATGATCAAACCACCTCAACAACCCCTCTTCAGCCCTCTGACTAATACTTTTATTAACCCCACACCTTCTCCTAATTTCCACACTCCGAATTTTCTGCGTAATATTTACACCACACATTGCCCTTAGACACGACATCTTCACTGCCTCCAACTGCCTCCTCGCGGCAGCATTTACAACCCAAACTTCATACCCATATTAGAGTGTTGGTACTGCTATACTTTCATACATTCCTTTGCTTCCATTGATAACGTTTTTTGTCTCCACATATACCTCAGTGCATCATTCGTCTTTTTTCCTTCATCAATTCTATGATTAACCTCATCCTTCATAAATCCATCCGCTGACACGTCAGCTCCCAAATATCTGAAAACTTTCACTTCTTCCATACTCCTCCTCCCCAATTTGATATCAAATTTTTCTTTAGCTAAGTACCCTCATCACCTTATTCTTTTCTATTTTCACTTTCAACTTTCTACCTTTACACACACTCCCAAACTCGTCCACTAACCTTTGCAATTTCTCTTTAGAATCTCCCATAAGCACAGTATCATCAGCAAAGAGTAACTGTGTCAATTCCCATTTTGTATTTGGTTCCCCATAATTTAATCCCGTAATTTAATAGCGCTTACTTCTTTTACAACCCCTCCTGCAAATATATTAAACAACCATGGTGACATCACACATCCCTATCTACGACCTACTTTTACCGGGAAATAGTCTTCCCTCTCTTCTACACACCCTTACCTGAGCCTCACTATCTTCATAAAAACTCTTTACAGCATTTAGTAACTTACCACCT
Source organism: Cherax quadricarinatus (assembly GCF_038502225.1). Lineage (NCBI taxonomy): Eukaryota > Metazoa > Arthropoda > Malacostraca > Decapoda > Parastacidae > Cherax > Cherax quadricarinatus. Next base: position 39,934,296 of record NC_091317.1, read on the forward strand.
ATTCCAAATACTTGCAACATCTGCCACATTGCTCCACTATCCACTCTATCATATGCCTTTTCTAAATCCATAAATGCAATAAAAACTTCCCTACCTTTATCTAAATACTGTTCACATATATACTTCAATGTAAACACTTGATCTACACATCCCCTACCCACTCTAAAACCTCCTTGCTCATCCGCAATCCTACATTCTGTCTTACCTCTAACTCTTTCAATAATAACCATACCATACACTTTTCCTGGTATACTCAGTAAACTTATTCCTCTATAATTTTTACAATCTCTTCTGTCCCCCTTCCCTTTATATAAAGGGGTTATACATGCTCTCTGCCAATCCCTAGGTGCCTTCTCCTCTTTCAAACATTTATTAAACAAAAATGCCAACCACTCTAACGCTATATCCCCCCCTGCTTTTAACATTTCTGTCATGATCCCGTCAGTTCCAGCTGCTTTACCCCCTTTCATTCTACGTAATGCCTCAAGCACCTATCCCACACTCACATCCTGCTCTTCTTCACTCCTAAAAGATGGTATACCTCCCTGGCCAGTGCATGAAATTACCGCCTCCCTTTCTTCGTCGATATTTAAAAGTTCCTCAAAATATTCTCACCATCTACCCAAAACCTCCATCTCCCCATCTACTAACTCCCCTACTCTGTTTTTAACTGACAAATCCATTAGTTACCTAGGCTTTCTTAACTTGTTTAACTCACTCCAATTTTTTTTTTATTTTCGTTAAAATTTCTTGACAGAACCTCTCCCACTCTATCATCTGCTCTCCTTTTGCACTCTCTCACCACTCTCTTCACCTTTCTTTTACTTTTACTCTCCATATACTCTACTCTTCTTATAACACTTCTGCTTTGTAAAAGCCTCTCATAAGCTAACTTTTTCTCTTTTATCACACCCTTTACTTCATTATTCCACCAATCACTCCTCTTTCCTTCTGCACCCACCCTCCTATAACCACAAACTTCTGACCCACATTCTAATACTGCATTTTTAAAACTATTCCAACCCTCTTAAACCCCTTCACTACTCATACTTGCATCAGCCCACCTTTCTGCCAATAGTTGCTTATATCTCACCCGAACTTCCTCCTCCCTCTCACCTGTTGTTGCCATTTTCTTCTTGTCCCATCTATCTCTTACTCTAAGTGTAGCTACAACTAAATAATGATCTGATATATCAGTTGCTCCTCTCTCTCTCTCTCTCTCTCTCTCTCTCTCTCTCTCTCTCTCTATATATATATATATATATATATATATATATATATATATTTATATATATGTATATGTATATATATATATCTCTCTATCTCTCTCTCTCTCTGTATATATATATATATATATATATATATATATATATATATATATATATATATATATATATATATATATATATATATATATATATATATTTATATATATGTATATGTATATATATATATATATATATATATATATATATATATATATATATATATATATATATATATAATATATATATATATATATATATATATATATATATATATATATATATATATATATATATATATATATATATATATATATATCAAATATATATATTTGTAACCTGACAAATCCCAGTGTATGGGCGAAGAATCTCCTCATACTGCACTTGTGCCTCCTTTTCCATCGTCTCGGTATTTTATACAGTTTATCACTATTGTATGTCCTCCTGAATTTAAGATGAGGGCGGCGTACGTGGTATCCTTGAAAGTTTGTAGTTCCTTATGTAACACTTGTGCACTTGGGTATATTTATTTACCCAAGTGTTGCACAAGTGTCTCATTCATCAACTTGTCGGTTTTCTCAACCATTTACATAACAATAATCTCCTTCCTTTGCTGCACGGGTACGATGGCTGTCCTTGCAGTTCAGGCATTTTGGCAGGCTGGTGGATGAGTATTCACCCCAGAGAAAACAGTACTTCATAACCTTGAGTGGGCAGAGCTTGGCGACATGATTATAAGTGTAGCAGTTGCAGTAGGGAGCTTGGTGATGATACAGCTCTGGTATGATGTTCCTGGAGTCGATGTAATAGTAGGGGATGTGTGTTCCTCTACGAATACATTGTGCTATGAACCTAACCTAGATTGTTAGGTAAGACACATATGCAACAGTTAGGTATCTTTATTATGAAACGTTTCGCCTACACAGTAGGCTTCTTCAGTCAAGTACAGAAAAGTTGATAGAAGCTTCTATCAACTTTTCTGTACTTGACTGAAGAAGCCTACTGTGTAGGCGAAACGTTTCATAATAAAGATACCTGACTGTTGCATATGTGTCTTACCTAACAACCTGTCGGTATTTTATACCATTTTAATGTTCTAACCTAGATTGTTGCTGAGGCGTTGAGTATCACGGTAATCTCGTTCATTTTGGCTCCGTCGTTCAGGTCCTCGATCTGGGTCTTCAGGCCACTTAGTGATTTACTTAGTAATTTCCCAATCTAGTTTCTTGATGAAGACCTACTTCTTGGCCCTCAGTGTTGGCTGTAAAACCGCTTCAAATTCCTTGTATTTTAACAATTTTGTGACAGATGTAGTTAATCACGTATGTTTCATCGTCGTTGAAGAAGAGGGTAATGAAGACATTCTTAGTGATAATCAGACTGGTGATCAGGATGGTAGTTCATGCTTGATCAAGTCGACGGTCCCTCCATGGAGTGGCTTGATCTTCACGCTGTGAACCTGCTTAAAGCAGGAAAGTTCCCTTCCCAGCAGGGATCGTAGGGATGAAGCAGTGTATGCTGCTTTCTCGCTGAGAGAATAACAGGAATGATCAAAGGAAATCAGCATTAACACCTGTCCCCAAGGAGCAGAGAAGCACTGCAATAGACTTCCTGGTCCATGCTAGGAAAGAAAAAAATAAGCAAGAAAAGGGAAAGAAGACAGGAAAGGCAAAGACTATGATATCTAGCATGACAGAAAGGCGCAATGTTTGTGTCAGCGAGGCGAACACTTGTTTGTGTTCTATAAGTCTGTCAGGAGGAAAGCGGCCACTTTCTTATTGTATGTTTTTGTGAAAAGTATTTTAGGTCGTTGTTCAGGCTTTTATAGAGAAAAAATACTGCAGGGGTAGCCTCTACAGGAACTTAAAAATTATACCTGAGTGAACTGTATTAAGGTAATTCAGCATCAGTAGCCAGGTAGATCAGGTAATGGCCCGGAAAACCTGACATCTGGTGTATCTGAAGTCAGGAAATATGTATTGCCGGTGCGTTACAGTAACCGAGGGATTCAGTAACATAACATTTGTAGTGGAGTAACTTGTCACACAAGTGACAAGCGATCTAGATGTTAATTTGGATTTTTAAAATTTGCTTAAAGCAGGTAAGAGTCTGGCTGATTTGTCGTAATTTCAAAAAGACTCACATGAGGTTGTCAAGAGTCTCTCTCACCAGAAGTAAGAACATAAAACTTACCACATAGTTGCCAATATTCCCACGAGAGGCGTAAGACACATCGTCCAGAATGCAAGATTCTCATGGGAAGTGAGGGGGAAGTGACAGGTGTAAGACTTACCTTGTAATGACCGAGATTCTCAACGACACAAGTGAGCTTGGCAGTGCGCCCCACCTGCGCCGTCACGTTCTGGATCGGCAACTCAAAATACGGCGACTCTGTAAACGAAAAAAAACAATGGAATAATACATTCAGTTAAATTTTTGACACGACAACATTGCTGGGAAGAAATTTATTTTGTTAAATAGATAAAGTGACCTGTCTAACTGCAGAATTTATTTGATATTAATAAGCATTAGAAATGTGAAAAACATTATCAACGAAAAATAAACATATTTTACGTGAGAAGGAAAAAAATTTGGGCCCAATTAAATTTACACTTTTACAGCAAAATTAGTTTAAAAACAAAGTGCCTGAATAATCTCATCGTTTAGATTAAGTTACGAGTTTATTAGTGTCTGACCTAACTCACACAAAGTGCATGATTACCAACACACGGGATCACCAACACACGGGATCACCAACACACGGGATCACCAACACACAGGATCACCAACACACGGGATCACTATCACACGGGGTCACTATCACACGGGATCACCAACACACGGGATCACCAACACACGGGATCACCAACACACGGGATCACCAACACACGGGATCACCATCACACGGGATCACCAACACACGGGATCACCAACACACGGGATCACCAACACACGGGATCACCATCACACGGGATCACCAACACACGGGATCACCAACACACGGGATCACCAACACACGGGATCACCAACACACGGGATCACCATCACACGGGATCCACACACGGGATCAACACACGGGATCACTAGCAAACGGGATTACCATCACACGGGATCACCAATACACAGGATCACCATCACACAGGATCACCAACACACAGGATCACCAACACACGGGATCACTATCACACGGGGTCACTATCACACGGGATCACCAATACACAGGATCACCATCACACAGGATCACCAACACACAGGATCACCAACACACGGGATCACTATCACACGGGGTCACTATCACACGGGATCACCAACACACGGGATCATCAACAAACGGGACCACCAACATACGGGATCACCAACACACGGAAACACCATCAGACGGGATCACCAACTAATGAGATCACCAACACACAGGATCACCATCACACGAGATCACCAACACACACGATCACCAACACACAGGATCACCATCACACGAGATCACCAACACACACGATCACCAACACACAGGATCACCAACACACAGGATCACCAATACACAGGATCACCAACACATGGGATCATCGGCACACATGATCACCAACACACGAGATCACGAATACACGGGATCACCAACACACGGGATCACCATCACACAGGATCAAAAACAAACGGTATCAACACACGAGAGCACCAGCACACGGGATTACCCTCAGACGGGATCACCATCACACGGGATGACCAACACATGGGATCACCAACATACAGGATCACCAATACAAGGAATTACCATCACACGGGATCATCATCACACGGGATCACCAACACACGGGATCACCAAAACACGGGATCACCATCACACGGGATCACCATCACACGGGATCACCAACACACGGGATCACCAATACACGGGATCACCATCACACGGGATCACCATCACACGGGATCACCAAGACACGGGATCACCAACACACGGGATCACCAATACAGGTGAATACCATCAGTCGGGATCGACGTCACACGGGATCACCAACACACGGGATCGCCAACATACGGGATCATCATCACACGGGATCGCCAACACACGGGATCACTATCACACGGGATCACCAACACACGGGATCACCATCACACGGGCTCACCATCACACAAAGATGATCCCATGTATCAGAAACCTTCCCTATGAGGATAGACTAAGGGCCCTGAAACTGCACTCTCTAGAAAGACGTAGAATTAGGGGGGATATGATTGAGGTTTATAAGTGGAAGACAGGAATAAATAAAGGGGATGTAAATAGTGTGCTGATAATATCTAGCCTAGACAGGACTCGCAGCAATGGTTTTAAGTTGGAAAAATTCAGATTCAGGAGGGATATAGGAAAGTACTGGTTTGGTAATAGAGTTGTGGATGAGTGGAACAAACTCCCAAGTACCGTTATAGAGGCCAGAACGTTGTGTAGCTTTAAAAATAGGTTGGATAAATACATGAGTAGATGTGGGTGGGTGTGAGTTAGACCTGATAGCTTGTGCTAACGGGTCGGTTGCCGTGTTCCTCCCTTGAGTCAATGTGACCTGACCTGACTAGGTTGGGTGCATTGGCTTAAGCCGGTAGGGACTTGGACCTGCCTCGCATGGGCCAGTAGGCCTTCTGCAGTGTTCCTTCGTTCTTATGTTCTTATGTTCTTATCACACGGGATCACCAACACACAGGATTACCATCACACGGGATCACCATCACACGGGATCATTATCACACGGGATCACCAACACACGGGATCACCAACACACGGGATCACCAACACACGGAATCACCATCAGACGGGATCACCAACACACGATCACCAACACACAGAATCACCTTCACACGGGATCACCATCACACGGGATCACCTACACACATCATCAATACACAGGACCACCAATACACAGGATCACCAACACACGAGATCACCAATACACAGGATCACCATCACACTGGATCACCAACACACAGGTTCTCCAACACACGGGATAAAAAAAACACATGAGATTACCAACACACGGGATCACCATCACACGGGATCACCAATACACATCATCAGCAACACAAGGGATCACAAACACACAGGATCACCAACACATGGGATCACCAACACACGGGATTACCATCACACGGGATCACCAACACACGAGATCACCAACACACGGGATCACAACACAAGGGATCACAAAAACACGGAATCACCAACACAGAGCATCACCAACACAAGGGATCACCAATGCACAGGATCACCAATACACAGGATCACCAATACATGGGATCATCAACATACAGGATCACCAACACACAGGATCACCAACACTCAGGATCACCAATATACAGGATCATCAACACACAGGATCACCAACACTCAGGATCACCAATTTACAGGATGATCAAAACAGGATCACCAATACAATGGATCATCAATACACAGGATCACCAACACACAGGATTTGGTGCCAACACTCAGGATCACCATCACACGGGATCACAAACACACAGGATCACCAACTCACAGGATCAGCAACACACGGGATCACCAACACAAAGGATCACCAACACAGGGTCACCAACACACACAGAGGATCACCAGCACATGGGATCATCAACATTCTGGGTCACACATGATTACACATGATCAGCACACATTATCAACATACATCATCAATCCACATGATCAACACACATCATCAACACACATCATCAATCAACATGATCAACACACGTGATCAACACACATGATCAACACATGATCACACATGATCAACACATTATCAACACACATGATCAACACATGATGAACACATACTATCACCACACAATGATCAACACACAATATCACCACACACATGATCAACACATGATCACACATGATCAACACACGAAGTCAACACACTATCACCACACACATGATCAACACATGATCACACATGATCAACACACGTGATCAACACACACACTATCACCACACACATGATCAACACACATGATCAACACACATGGTCAACACACATGATCAACACACATGATAAACACACATGATCAACACACATGATCAACACACATTATCATAAAAACATAAGAAAGAAGGAACACTGCAACAGACCTACTGGCCCATGCGAGGCAGCTCCAATTCTCGTACCGGCTTAAGCCAATATCCAAGATACATCTGACCCAGTAGCACCAGCTAGTCGGGTCCAACTCACACCCACCCACACCCACTCATGTATTTATCCAACCTATTTTTAAAACTACATAACGTCTTAGCGTCTATGACGGTACTTGGGAGTTTGTTCCACTCATCCACAACTCGATTACCAAACCAGTGCTTTCCTATATCCATCCTGAATCTGAATTTTTCCATAGTTCTGTCTATGTTAGATATTTTTAGCACGCTATTTACATCCCCTTTATTAATTCCTGTTTTCCATTTATACACCTCAATTATATCCCCCCCTAATTCTACGCCTTTCGAGAGAGTGCAGGTTCAGGGCCCTCAGTCTATCCTCAAAGGGAAGATTTCTGATACATGGGATCAACTTCGTCAACTTCCTTTGTACGTTTTCCAGTGCATTTATATCCATTCTGTAATACGGTGACCAAAACTGCGCAGCATAATCTAAATGAGGCCTAACCAAAGATATATGGAGTTGAAGAACAACCTGAGGACTCCTATTATTTATACTTCTTGATATGAAGCCAAGGATTCTGTTAGCTTTATTGCGAACACTGCTGTCTTGGTTTTAGATTACTACTAACCAGAACTCCTAAATCCTTTTCGCAATCCGTAATATTATGATCTACATTATTTAGTTTATATGTGGCATGGTTATTTTCCTGTCCAACATTTAGAACTTTGCATTTGTCTATATTAAACTGCATCTGCCACTTCTCCGACCACTGCATCAGTCTATTCAAATCATCCTGGAGTGCTCTAATGTCCTCATTAGAATGAGGCCTATTTTGGTGTCATCAGTAAATTTGCTTATGTGACTATTTATTCCCTCATCTATGTCGTTTACGTAGATTTTGAACAACAAGGGGGCCAACATTGACCCCTGTGGAACACCGCTTGTGACGTGCCCCCATTCCGATTTCTCTCAGTTTATGCAAACTCTCTGCTGGCTAGTCGTCAACCATGCCTCAACCCAGGAAAAAAACTTCTCCTATTCCGTGTGCCTTAAGTTTCCTCAATAGCCTCTGATGTGGAACTCTATCGAAAGCCTCAACACACATGATCAACACACATGATCAACACACATGATTAACACACATGATCAACACATATGATCAACACACATGATCAAAACAATTATCAATACACATAATCAACACACATTATCAACACACATCACTACATAATCAACACACGCGGTCATCACACATGATCAACACATGATCAACATGCATGATCAACACATTAACACACATGATCAACACATGATCACACATGATCATCAACACATATTCACCAACAAGTTATTACCAGGGTGAGCAGCCTAGCCTGCTGTGCTGAGCAGCCTAGCCTGCTGTGCTGAGCAGCCTAGCCTGCTGTGCTGAGCAGCCTAGCCTGCTGTGCTGAGCAGCCTAGCCTGCTGTGCTGAGCAGCCTAGCCTGCTGTGCTGAGCAGCCTAGCCTGCTGTGCTGAGCAGCCTAGCCTGCTGTGCTGAGCAGTCTAGCCTGCTGTGCTGAGCAGCCTAGCATGCTGTGCTGAGCAGCCTAGCCTGCTGTGCTGAGCAGCCTAGCATGCAGTGCTGAGCAGCCTAGCCTGCTGTGCTGAGCAGCCTAGCATGCTGTGCTGAACAGCCTAGCATGCTGCACTGAGCAGCCCAGCATGCTGTGCTGAGCAGTCTAGCATGCTGTGCTGAGCAGCTTAGCATGTTGTGCTGAGCAGCTTAGCCTGTTGTGCTGAGAAGCCTAGCATGCAGTGCTGAGCAGCCTAGCCTGCTGTGCTGAGCAGCCTAGCCTGCTGTGCTGAGCAGCCTAGCCTGCTGTGCTGAGCAGCCTAGCCTGCTGTGCTGAGAAGCCTAGCCTGCTGTGCTGAGCAGTCTAGCCTGCTGTGCTGAGCAGCCTAGCATGCTGTGCTGAGAAGCCTAGCCTGCTGTGCTGAGCAGCCTAGCCTGCTGTGCTGAGCAGCCTAGCCTGCTGTGCTGAGCAGCCCAGCATGCTGTGCTGAGTATCACACTAGGTAAGGATTTGTCACAAAGCAGATCTGCCACTCGCACGGCCAATAGGGAACTTATCTTGGACTAACTTACTAACTTTGGTGTCAGAAGGGAAACCACTAACTTGGTTTCATTTATACCTGAGCAACAGAACAACTTCAGTTATACATAAAGGTATCAAGTGTACCATCAGTGCTCCGTTTATACCTGAACAACAGAACAGTCTCACTCATACTTAAAGGACTCATACTTAAAGGTGTCAAGTGTACCATCAATGCTTCGTTTATACATACTTAAAGATATCAAGTGTGCCATCAGTGCTTCGTTTCAGCTGGATATGCCTCATGCTGGGTACCCAACAACACTTTCTTTAATGTACTGATGCACGGCTTGTGTCAAACGTTCCTTCGTTTTCTGATATTGACACTTTCGCCAACACCTCCAGCAACCTTTTCCTCGACGCCCTCACAAGCAGAATCTCTGAATGTGATCTCTTCATTTCCACGAACAAAACCAATATCTTTTATCCAGCTGTCTGCATTAATATCCTGCCACCCTTCGAACTATGTAATATTGGCATTGCGCTCTATGAATAATATAGATCAGGAGTGGGCAAGATTTTCGATAAAAAGAACCACGTATAATAATTTTCACACATTTCTGAATGTTCGACAGCCACAGAAAATATTATTTTATAATTGTATTTATAAATAATAAAAAATATAACTATGCAGTAGTCTTACTAGCCAAAGATAATATTTTTAATCTCTGCTTACTGAAGACTTTGATTGAACCTTCATTTTTGCACTTAACGATTTAAAATATTTCCAAGAAGATCGGTGAGGTGGTTGCTAGTGAGGATAGCAATGTGTTTTTACTTGATAAATTTCATTACAGAGAAGAGAGAGTCACAGCAGTCAGTTGTCCCAAAAACAGAGAGAAGTGGGAAGCCAGTTTTCTGAAGAATGGGAGACTTTGTTTCTGGTATATGTTTCCAAAAGTCAGAGATGAGCTTCTGTGTACTATTTTCAAACCCACATCTTCCTGCAGCTTAATAAGCTCTGTTTCTATTGAAGCAACATACGAGGCAAAAGGTGCAACAACAGGACATCCATCGTTGATGACATCAAACACCAAAGGTGTAACAACAGGACATCCATCGTTGATGACATCAAACACTAAAGGTGCAACAACAGGACATCCATCGTTGATGACAATCACTGAAGAATTTGCAAGAAATTCAAAACATGACTTACCTTTTTTACTTAAACCAGCTCTCATAATCATTATAAAGTGTTTCTAAGTTTCCTTCGTATTGTTCAGTTTACTGTTTCGAATTTCAACATCAGGAAAAGCAGCTATTCCTAATTTAAGGTTGGGAAGTTGTCAGATTTCTTTGTTGTCAGATCTCTTGGAAAAGGTTATTTTTTATTATTCTTAATAAAACTGATTGGGCAATTTCTGTAACAACATTATTCCTTCATTGAAATGCCAGATTTAAATATTGAAAGTGATGTATTACATCTGTGAAGAATATTAGATCCTGTACCCATTCTCAATCTTCTAGTTGTGGGCATTTGTTTTTCTTTTCTTTCATGAAAGCAATGATTGGCTCAAAAAGAGCAACAAATTTATACAAAAGATTGGTAGTTAAGAGTTATCTTACACTACAGTAGAATGAAAGCTCACTTAGCTTTTCTTCAAGTTCCAGCTCCTCAATAAAATTTCTAAATTTACTGTTTGTTTTTGCACTTGTCCAAATGAAATTCACAATTTCTAAAACGCAATTTATGACATTGTTGAACCAGAAGTGTTTACTTACTAAATGCTAGAGGTGGATGATGCATTGAATACAGAGACATTCAGGATAGTTGAGATCATGTGTCAGTTGCCCAGCTAAGTGAATATTTTGACCTACCATAGCTGGTGATCCGTCTATTGCAATGCTAGTAAGTTTATAAAACTTTGTTCTTTTACCTATTAAAGTTTTGAGTTCTCTGGAGCGAGAATTACGGCCACATCACTAATATTCTTATTTACTAATTCTCCATGAATTGAGCAATATTTCATACTATAACAAAACTAGCTTCAATAGCCAGATCACTTTGCTCACAGAGGAAAAATAGGCTACTTTGTTGAATTACTAAATTAGCTATCAAAAATTTTATCGTAATTTTCGTAGTTAGGATTCAGGAGGAATTTTTTATGATTACATTCATGGTGAAGTTTTAAATTAAAGTGACTAATGGTTGTATGACAGATAATGCGCACCACCGCCTACCACCGCAAGAGCGTCACTTGTGTGCTGCATGAAGAGTGATGGCGCAGAGTCCAGTTGCATCATCCATACTAGTTTAAAATATGTTTTGATAATGTTCAGCAAGTTTTAACAGCTGTTTGGACACATAATGCATATGGATGTTTGAAAAGATAATGTGAATTACTCGTACATATGTAAAATATTGATACATACTATACTTTTAGGAAAAATGGCCGCACAGAGTAGCTCCGGGAGCCGCAGTTTACCCACCATTGATACAGACACTTAGTAATTAGAAATAAGTCAAGGACCCCACTCGAAATAAGTAACTTTGTTTGACTTTATTGGGTTATCCTAGGTAATTTACACATATGTTACTTATGTATGATAATCTGCGTAACTGTATTTATGTGTACCTGCACTAAATAAACTTACTTACCAGTGATATTGTATGTAGATTACACCGCAAACTTGAAGAGGGGTTTAAACCTTAGAACACTTGTAGGAAGCAACATTGGCAGAGACGCTAAATATGATAGGCAATCCTTCATAGTGTTAATTAAATCTCTCACTGATTCTTGTGCCCTACACTTATTTAACTTTGTCAGCGTTCAGCTTTATGAACATTAAAAACATACCTGTATTATGCCAGACACTCAAAATTATCGACTTTGAACATATACTGACCGGCCCCACTTTAGGGCGTTTTACTTTACAGCGCTTCACTTTACAGCGCTTCACTTTACAGCGTTTCTCTAATACAGCAGTTATCAATTATACCCATTCTTCATTTATTCAGACTTCGTATAATAAATATATTCATCACTCCCTATAAGTTCAGGACGAAATTTTTTTTACGTAAGTATTGTATGTAATGGATATACATATTTTTAGGCCTAGATTTATTGCTTACTTAATTTATGATAGTGTAAACATATTATCAGGCTTTTATATGCATTTGAAATCGAATAAATGCTACGTTTCACTTCACAGCAGATTTTCGCTTTACAGCAATAACTTGAAACCTAACCTGCTGTATAGGCGGAGCTCCCCTGTACACTAAATGGCAACCTACATATTAAACAACGCGGGAGGATTGGTAATCCTCTGTGAGTCCAAGTTCTTTAAAGCACTTGAGAATCCTACCTACACAACAGACACTAGTAGCATCATAATATACATTAAAAAATTGCTAAACAATGTTCTTTTAGAACAAAGGCTTTGCATCTCATTGTTTTCTGGATATCTTCCTACATAGGAACCAGCGGTCAAGAAGACACCTCCGGCCTGCCAGGGGGCCATCTACGACCTTCTGACAGGACGGAAATGTTTCGAACAGAGCATCTCTCTTTTCATTATTAAACAGTCCCGCTGAAGGACATCAGCTCTGGTTGATGACATGATACAAGTGCTCCCGGAGACCTGGGAACACTTGTATCAGGCACTATGATCGGTTCAATCAGAAAGCCTTATGAATGGCAGTCATGCAACTTCCATCAGGTTATGTATAACGGTGACTGCCAGGATGCAATTTCCACAGATTAATATCCTTCTCTGCTTACCGCACATGTAAGTTCTGTGTAAAAGAGGAGACACACGACTTTCACCTTTACAAAATTTGTCCAGTCACGAGGAATAGGGTACTTGGCACAATGTAAATATTTCATCGACTCTAAATGCTCCTGAATATACTCCTGTATAATTAATCTACTCTAAATACTCCTGAATATACTCCTGAATAATTAATCTACTCTAAATACTCCTGAATATACTAGTACCCATTAACAGCCCAGTAATGCCCCTGCTGTATGCGAATGCATACTGTACATATTATAAGTAAATATGTAAAACTTTATATGTTTTCGTAGCAGAAATTGTATACAATACCGACAAGATGATGGATAAGACACATATGCATCCTGGGAATCTTTATTATGAAGATTATTCGTTAACTAGTGGCTTTTGACACTCTCTAATTTCGGGTTCTATCCCCGTCCGTGGTATGGTTTGTTTGCAACTGTTGAAAATGAAGACAGAAGAAGACAAGGTGAAGATGTTCATTACCGTATTCATGGTGAATCTAAAACATGGGCAGGAAGATGGTCGCTTATGTATAGTTGTGAGATGTGGCGCAAGAGCAAGAAGACATCGTCACGGCAAGCGGATCCACTAGTGGAAGTAGATCATGCCCAAGAATTGGACCAGAGGTTAACAAACAGGTTGAAGGTATCCTCTGCACTAAGATTCCACGGTGGTGCAGTGCTAGACGGGTGCTGAAACAGTAATAAAATAAAACACTGATAAGATGATGAATAAGACACATGTGGGTATCTATATTCAGATGTTTCGTCAGCCAGTTGCTTTATGTTTGTGTAAATGTGTGTATGTAGGTGTGTGTATATGTAAGAATGTTTCAAGTAGCGGAGCTGGCTTCCATCTTCCTTATAAGGCTGCCTCTCACAAGGAGCTTCTCGGTCGATGATATTTTAATACGACGATATGGACATCCATCACAAATATTCTACAGATTAGTGGAGCGTCTCGACTACAAGTGTTTGTTGATGGAGAAAGTTAACTCCGAAACTAGTTGTAAATAAATAACTTTTCAAAATGCATTGCTATTTTCATCATATAATGGCGTGTATAGGAGAGCAATGTGGCAGATGCTGCAAATGTGTGGAATAGGTGGTAGGTTAGATTTTACGAGGATAGTGAGGCTCATGTTAGAGTATTTAGGAGAGAGGGATATTATTTCCCAGTAAAAGTAGACCTTAGACACGGATGTGTGATGTCAACATGGTTGTTCAATATATTTATAGATGGGGTCGTAAAAGAAGCGAATGCTCGCGTGTTGGCAAGAGATGTGGGGTTAAAAGATAAAGAATCTAACACAAAGTGGGTGTTGTCACGGTTGCTTTTTTGCTGATGACACCGTACTTTTGGGAGATTCTAAAGAAAAGTTGCAGAGGTTGGTAAACGAGTTTGAGAGGATATGTAAAAGAAGGAAATTAAAAGTGAACGTAGGAAAGAGCAAGGTGATGGAGATAAAACAATTAGGTAATGAAAGATTGGATATCAAACTGGAGAGAGGGAGGATGGAAAAAGTGAATGTATTCAGATATTTGGGAGTGGACTTGTCAGCAGATGGGTCTATGAAAGACGAATTGAATCATAGAATTGATGAAGAGAAAAGGGTAAATGGAGCACGGAGGAGTCTGTGGAGACAAAGAACGTTATTCATGGAAGCAAAGAGGGGAATGAAAGTGAGCATAGTAGTACCAAAGCTCTTATATGGGTGTGAAACATGGATGATGAATGCTGCAACAAGGAGAAGGCTGGAGGCAGTGGAGATGTCTTGTCTGAGGCAATGTGAAGTGTGAATATAATGTAGAGAATCCATAGCTTGGAGATTAGCAGGAGATGCAGGATTTCTAAAAGTATTATCCAGAGTGCAGAGGAAAGATATTAAGGTGGTTTGGACAGTTAGAGAGAATAGAACAAAATAGAATGACTTGGAGGGCAATTAAATCTGTAGTGGAGAAAGGTTGGAGGGAAGGGATAAAGGAGGCTTTGTGTGTGAAGGGCTTGGACTTCCAACTAGTGTGCATGAGTGTGGCATGTGACGATTATGTTACAGTTCATGCAGTGTATGTCACACTCCCATACAGGATGCCTCCCAACCGTCGCTAAATCAGTATCTTGGTTCACTGGCCAATCATAGACAAGCCCACCAAAGCTGAACCAACGTGGTTCATTTGTGCCAAGCAAATTGACAGACTTGTCTGGGCTGCTTGTCGAGCACGGTGCATTTTCTGGCTATTGTTTTTGCCCACTTGTTTCACCGTGTTGTACAATAATTATTTCAACATTGTACATATTGTACATAGTGAACATGTAAATAAAAACTTGTTAATACAAGTCATATACTATTGCTGAATTTCATTTGCTTCACTTTAATCCCATTACGACCAGGTACACAGGCTATACTATACCTGGAATGGTGAGCATGTTAGGAGCGAGTGGAGACGAATAGTTTTTATGACTTGACGTGCTGCTGGAGTGTGAGCAAAGTGACATTTATGAAGGGATTTAGCGAAACCGGTTAGCTGGACTTGAGTCCTGGAGGTGGGAAGTACAGTGCTTGCACTTTGAAGGAGGGGTGTTTATATGTTGCAGTTTTTCTAACTGTAGTGTAGGCACGCCTCTTTCAAGACAGTAATGGAGTGAATGATGATGCAAGTGTTTCTTCTTTTTCTTGTAGCCCTGCCTTGGTCGGAAATGATCGATATAAGAAAGAAGTAACACTGCCACAGGCCTACTGACCCATGCGGAGCAGATCCATGTCCCCACCCCCACCCCCAACCCGGATTAGCCCAATGACCCACCCAGTCCGGTCACTTCCACTCAAGGATGGAGCACGGCACCAAACCCAGCAGCACAAGCTAGTCAGTTCCAACTCATACCCACTCACACCCTCTAATGTATTTATGTAACCTAATTTTAAACTTACACAACGTTTTAACTTGAATAACTGTACTCGGGAGTTTGTTCCACTCATCCACAACTCTATTACCAAACCAGTGATTTCCTACATCCTTCCTGAATCTGAATTTTTCCAACTTGAAACCATTGCTGCGAGTCCTGTCTTGGCTGGAAGTTTTCAGCACGTTGTTTACATCCCGTTTATTTATTCCTGCTTTCCTTTTATACACCTCGATCATATCCCCCCTAATTCTACGCCTTTCGAGAGAGTGCAGATTCAGGGCCCTCAGTCTATCCTCATAGGGAAGATTTCTGATACATGGCATCATCTTTGTCATCCTCCTCTGTATGTTCTCCAGAGTATTTATATCCTTTCTGTAATACGGTGACCAGAACTGAGCAGCATAGTCTAAATGAGGACTAACCAAGGATATATAGAGTTGAAGAACTACCTGAGGACTTCTATTATTTATACTTCTAGATAAGAAGCCAAGAATTCTGTTAGCTTTATTGCGAACACTAATGCACTGTTGTCTTGGTTTTAGATTACTGCTAACCAGAACTCCTAAATCCTTTTCGCAATCAGTAGTATTAAGATCTACATTATTTAGTTTATATGTGGCATGGTTATTTAACTGTCCAACATTTAGAACTTTGCATTTGTCAATATTAAACTGCATCTGCCACTTCTCCGACCATTGCATCAGTCTATTCAAATCATCCTGGAGTGCTCTAGTGTCCTCATTAGAGTGAATTGGACGGCCTATTTTGGTGTCATCAGCAAATTTGCTTATATCGCTATTTATTCCCTCATCTATGTCGTTTATGTAAATTCTGAACAACGGGCCCAGCACTGACACCTGAGGAACACCGCTTGTGACGTGCCCCCATTCTGATTTCTCCCCATTTATGCAAACTCTCTGCTGCCTATTTGTCAGCCATGCCTCCACCCAGAAAAAACTTTCCCCTCCTATTCCGTGTGCCTTAAGTTTCCTCAATAGCCTCTGGTGTGGAACTCTATCGAAAGCCTTACTGAAGTCCATATACACAATATCATATTCATTACCATGATCTACCTCCTCAAACACCTTAGCGAAAAAAGTTAGTAAATTTGTAAGACAGGAACGCCCCTTTGTAAAACTGTGTTCAGATTCATTAATCAATCTGTGCCTGTCAAGATGGCCACGAATTGCTTCGGCAATTATTGATTCCATAATTTTTCCCACCATGGAGGTAAGGCTTATTGGTCTATAGTTCGAAGCCAAGGGCCTGTCACCTGCCTTGCAAATAGGCATTACATTTGCTATTTTCCACTTATCAGGCAATATGCCAGTTTGTAGCGATATGTTAAAAAGATTAGCAAACAGGTCATCAGGGCCTGGGGATTTGTTAGGCTTTAGTTTCTCTATTTGTGTGAGGACCATGTCACTAGTTACCGCAATTGCAAATTGTTTATTGTCCTGTTCTACATAATCTATTATTTCAGGAATATCGCTAGTATTTTCCAGGGTGAAAACTGAGAGGAAGTAGTTATTGAGACTTTCACACATATCCTTATCACTGTCAGTGATCTGACCAGAGTTACTCTTAATTGGGCCAATCTTGTCCCTAATCTTACTTCTGTATACCTGAAAGAACCCTTTTGGGTTAGTCTTTGAATCCTTCGCAACCTTAGCCTCAAAATCCCTTTTTGCTTTTCTTATTCCTTTCTTTATTTCTCTCTTTAATTGAAAATATTGATTTCTTAACTGCACATCCCCTCTCTTGATACGCCTATATATGCCTCTCTTTTGACCAATGAGATGTTTTAATCTATTGTTCATCCATTTGGGATCATTTTTGTTAGATCTAATTTCCCTACTCGGAACAAAAGATGTCTGGGCAGCTAGAACTATGCTCTGAAAAACGTCATATTGGCAACCAAGATCACCTACCTGACCCATAGTCAGGACATCCCAATTTAGCCCACCCAGGTAATTGTTCTGTCCCATGAAGTCGGCCAAGCGAAAATCTAGGACAGAGATTTGATTGCAGTTATCTGGGTAATTCCATGATATATTGAAACTAAGTGATTTGTGATCACTTTCCCCAAGCTCATTATTAACCTCAAGATTATTAATTAGTGAATCTTTGTTGGCAAGAACCAAGTCAAGCAGATTGTTTCCTCTAGTTGGTTCTGTCACAACCTGTTCTAAAAAGCAATCCTGAACCGTATCAAGAAAGTCACAAGACTCAAGATTTCCTATCATATTGTTCCAATCAATTTGTCTAAAGTTAAAATCTCCCATTATCACAACATTTTCATATCTAGATGCCTTATGAATTTCGTCCCATAACAGCTTACTGCACTCAATATCAAGGTTTGGGGGCTTATTTCTTAGACTCCTCCTATTTGTATATTAAACCTTAAGGGAGCTAGTCGCTCGTTGCCGTCTAATATCTCTCTTTATATATATATATATATATATATATATATATATATATATATATATATATATATATATATATATATATATATATATATATATATATATATATATATACATATATATATTTATATACATATATATATATATATATATATATATATATATATATATATATATATATATATATATATATATATATAGTGATATATATAGTGATATATATATATATATATATATATATATATATATATATATATATATATATATATATATATATATACATATATATTATATATATATATATATATATATATATATATATATATATATTTATATATATATATATATATATATATGTATATATATATATATATATGTATATATATATATATATACATATATATATATATATATACATATATATATATATATCTATACATATATATATATATATATATATATATATATATATGTATATAGTGATCAAGGTCCCAGGACCGAAACGTTTTCTAATAAATATGTTATAGTGTTTGCTTATGTGTCTTCTTAAACCAACTTGTCGGTATTTATTACCAAGGTTTATGCCATATATATATATATATATATATATATATATATATATATATATATATATATATATATATATATATATATATATATATATATATATATATATATATATATATATATATGCAATAAGGTCACAGTAAACAGGTGATTTCAGAATATGCAAAACAAACACTCTGAAATAATAGAGAAATTCCAAGCGCTTTCGTGACTACTCACATTATCAAGGAATTATGAAAGTAAAGCATCCAAGGAAGCTATATAAGGGGTGTGGCCAGCACCTCACTATCAGATCCCACAACGGTTAAATACCTGACGCGCGCCGACCCAACTTGGATAGGTCCTTTGCACAACTCACCCACAAACTATTCTACCCAAGAATATTTAAAAATTATTATTTGTCCATTGTATTATTAAATTCTTCCCAAATTCTATTAATTATAAATGGATCTAATTCATATAAACCAAAGGAAATATTCATATTATTGTCAAAACTGCTTTTTATGAAACAAGATTCAATTATATTCCTGTCGACCATGGACTTGCTAGATACTACTTTCTCACCTTTTTGAAAATCAATTGGATGGTTAAAATCTCTTACATGAATAAATAGAGCATTGGAATCTTGTCCAGTTCTAATGCTATATTTATGTTGTTTTAATCTTAGTTCGAGATTTTTACCAGTTTGACCGTAATAAACTTTATGGCAAATTTTACAAGGAATCTTATAGACACATCCATCAGCATTTTGGGGGGAATTCTTTATCAAAAGTTTTTTTTACTGTATCAAGATTTTTGAATACAACTTTAATATTAAAAGTCTTAAGAAGAGAAGGCATATCAACCAAGTTTTCATGGTAAGGGAGAACCAACATATTTTTAGTTGAATAAGGCTGGTTGTTCCTTTTTGGATTGTAAAAAGTATTTCTAGCAACTTCAAAAGATTTATCAATTACATTTCTTGGGTATTTTAAATCATTACCTATTTCATAAATTTTGGATATTTCCTCATCTATGAACTCAGGACTGCAAATTCGTAAAGCTCTCAAAAACATTGATGAGAAAACAGACAGTTTGACTCTATCTTGATGCGAGGAATAATAGAGGACATAGGAACAGTTATTTGTAGGTTTTCTGTAAATTTTAAATTTGAATTCATTATTACCCTTAATAATTAAAACATCTTGAAAAGGCAATGAGTTATTTTCTTCAAACTTAGCCCATTCTATAAACTTTACTGTTGAGTTTGAAGAAAATAACTCATTGCCTTTTCTAGATGTTTTAATTATTAAGGGTAATAATGAATTCAAATTTAAAATTTACAGAAAACCTACAAATAACTGTTCCTATATCCACTATTATTCCTCGCATCATGATAGAGTCAAACTGTCTGTTTTCTCATCAATGTTTTTGAGAGCTTTACGAATTTGTAGTCCTGAGTTCATAGATGAGGAAATATCCAAAATTTATGAAATAGGTAATGATTTAAAATATCCAAGAAATGTAATTGATAAATCTTTTAAAGTTGCTAGAAATACTTTTTACAATCCAAAAAGGGACAACCAGCCTTATTCAACTAAAAATATGTTGGTTCTCCCTTACCATGAAAACTTGGTTGATATGCCTTCTCTTCTTAAGACTTTTAATATTAAAGTTGTATTCAAAAATCTTGATACAGTAAAAAAAACTTTTGATAAAGAATTCCCCCCAAAATGCTGATGGATGTGTCTATAAGATTCCTTCTAAAATTTGCCATAAAGTTTATTACGGTCAAACTGGTAAAAATCTCGAACTAAGATTAAAACAACATAAATATAGCATTAGAACTGGACAAGATTCCAATTCTCTATTTATTCATGTAAGAGATTTTAACCATCCAATTGATTTTCAAAAAGTTGAGAAAGTAGTATCAAGCAAGTCCATGGTCGACAGGAATATAATTGAATCTTGTTTCATAAAAAGCAGTTTTGACAATAATATGAATGTTTCCTTTGGTTTATATAAATTAGACCATTTATAATTAATAGAATTTGGGAAGAATTTAATTATACACTGGACAAATAATAATTTTTAAATTTTCTTGGGTAGAATAGTTTGTGGGTGAGTTGTGCAAAGAACCTATCCAAGTTGGGTCGGCGCGCGTCAGGTGTTTAACCGTTGTGGGATCTGATAGTGAGGTGCTGGCCAGACCCCTTATATAGCTTCCTTGGATGCTTTACTTTCATAGTTCCTTGATAATGTGAGTAGTCACGAAAGCGCTTGGAATTTCTCTATTCTTTCAGAATGGTTGTTTAGCATATGCATATATATATATTTATATATCTATATATATATATATATATATATATATATATATTTATATATATATATATATTTATATATGTATATATATATATATTTATATATGTATATATATATATATATTTATATATGTATATATATATATATATATATATATGTATATATATATATATTTACATATGTATATATATATATATTTACATATGTATATATATATATATATGTGTATATATATATATATATATATGTATATATATATGTGTACATATGTATATATGTGTATATATGTATATATATATGTGTATATATGTATATATATATGTGTATATATGTATATATATATGTGTATATATATGTATATATATTTCTATATATATATGTATATATATATATACATATATATATATATATATATATATATATATATATATATATATATATATATATATATATATATATATATACATAGATATAAATATATATATATATATATATATATATATATATATATATACATATATGTATGTATATATATATATTTATATATATATATATATATATATATATATATATATATATATATATATATATATATATATATATATATATTTATATATATATATATATATATATATATATATATATATATATATATATATATATATATATATATATATATATATATATATATATATATATATATATATATATAGTAGGTTGGTAGACAGCAACCGCCCAGGGAGGTACTACCGTCCTGCCAAGTGAGTGTAAAACGAAAGCCTGTAATTGTTTTACATGATGGTAGGATTGCTGGTGTCCATTTTTCAGTCTCATAAACATGCAAGGTTTCAGGTACATCTTGCTACTTCTACTTACACTTAGGTCACACTACACATACATGTACAAGCATATATATACACACACCCCTCTGGTTTTTCTTCTATTTTCTTACTAGTTCTTGTTCTTGTTTATTTCCCCTTACCTCCATGGGGAAGTGGAACAGAATTCTCCCTTCGTAAGCCATGCGTGTTGTAAGAGGCGACTAAAATGCCTTGAGCAAGGGGCTAGTAACCCCTTCTCCTGTATATATTACTAAATTTAAAAAGAGAAACTTTAGTTTTTTCTTTTGGGCCACCCCGCCTCGGTGGGATACGGCTGGTATGTTGAAAGAAAGAAAGATGTATATGTATATATGTATATATATATATGTATATATATATATGTATATATATATATATATGTATATATATGTATATGTATAAATATGTATGTATATGTATATGTATATATATTTATGTATATATATGTATATATATTTATATATATATATATATATATATATATATATATATATATATATATATATATATATGTATATTTATATATATATAATGTATATATATATATATTTATATATATTTATATATATATATATATATATATATATATATATATATATGTATATATATATATATATATATATATAATATTATTTATTCACACACTGGCCGATTCCCACCAAGGCAGGGTGGCCCAAAAAATAAAAACATTCACCATCATTCACTCCATCACTGTCTTGCCAGAAGGATGTTTTACTCTACAGTTTTTAAACTGCAACATTAACACCCCTCCTTCAGAGTTCAGGCACTGTACTTCCCATCTTCAGGTCTCAAGTCCGGCCTGCCGGTTTCCCTGAATCCCTTCATAAATGTTACTTTGCTCACACTCCAACAGCACGTCAAATATTAAAAATCATTTGTCTCCATTCACTCTTATCAAACACGCTCACGCATGCCCGCTGGAAGTCCAAGCCCCTCGCACACAAAACCTCCTTTACCCCCTCCTTACAACCTTTCCTAGGACGACCTCTACCCCACCTTCCTTCCGCTACAGACTGATACACTCTTGAAGTCATTCTGTTTCTCTCCATTTTCTCTACATGTCCTGACCTCCTCAATAACCCTTCCTCAGCCCTCTGGACAACAGTTTTGGTAATCCCGCACCTTCTCCTAACTTCCAAACTACGAATTCTCTGCATTATATTCACACCACACATTGCCCACAGACATGACATCTCCACTGCCTCCAGCCTTCTCCTCGCTGCAACATTCATCACCCATGCTTCACACCCATATAAGAGCATTGGTAAAACTATACTCTCATACATTCCCCTCTTTGCCTCCTAGGTCAAAGTTCTTTGTCTCCACAGACTCCTAAGTGCACCGCTCATCCTTTTCCCTTCATCAATTCTATGATTCACCTCATCTTTCATAGATCCATCCGCTGACACGTCCACTCCCAAATATCTGAATACATTCACCTCCTCCATACTCTCTCCCTCCAATCTGATATCCAATCTTTCATCACCTAATCTTTTTGTTATCCTCATAACCTTACTCTTTCCTATATTCACTTTTAATTTTCTTCTTTTACATACCCTACCAAATTCATCCACCAACCTCTGCAACTTCTCTTCAGAATCTCCCAGGCGCACAGTGTCATCAGCAAAGAGCAACTGTGACAACTCCCACTTTATGTGTGATTCTTTATCTTTTAACTCCACACCTTGCCAAGACCCTCGCATTTACTTCTCTTACAACCCCATCTATAAATATATTGAACAACCACGGTGACATCACACATCCTTGTCTAAGGCCTACTTTTACTGGGAAATAATATCCCTCTTTCCTACATACTCTAACTTGAGCCTCACTATCCGCGTAAAAACTCTTCACTGTTTTCAGTAACCTACCTCCTATACCATACATCTGCAACATCTGCCACATTGCCCCCCTATCCACCCTGTCATATGCCTTTTCCAAATCCATAAATGCCACAAAAACCTTTTTAGCCTTATCTATATAGTGTTCACTTATATGTTTCACTGTAAACACCTGGTCCACACACCCCCTACCTTTCCTAAAGCCTCCTTGTTCATCTGTTTTCCTATTCTCCGTCTTACTCTTAATTCTTTCAATAATAACTCTACCATACACTTTACCAGGTATACTCAACAGACTTATCCCCCTATAATTTTTGCACTCTCTTTTGCCCCCTTTGCCTTTATACAAAGGAACTATGCATGCTCTCTGCCAATCCCTAGGTACCTTACCCTCTTCCATACCTTTATTAAATAATAGCACCAACCACTCCAAAACTATATCCCCACCTGCTTTTAACATTTCTATCTTTATCCCATCAATCCCAGCTGCCTTACCCCCTTTCATTTTTCCTACTTCCTCACGAACTTCCCCCACACTCACAACTGGCTCTTCCTCACTCCTACAAGATGTTATTCCTCCTTGCTCTATACACGAAATCACAGCTTCCATATCTTCATCAACATTCAACAATTCCTCAAAATATTCCCTCCATCTTCCCAATACCTCTAACTCTCCATTTAATAACTCTCCTCTCCTATTTTTAACTGACAAATTCATTTGTTCTCTAGGCTTCCTTAACTTGTTAATCTCACTCCAAAACTTTTTCTTATTTTTAAGAAAATTTGTTGATAACATCTCACCCACTCTCTCATTTGCTCTCTTTTTACATTGCTTCACCACTCTCTTAGCCTCTCTCTTTTTCTCCATATACTCTTCCCTCTTTGCATCACTTCTAGTTTGTAAAAACTTCTCATATTCTAACTTTTTCTCCCTTACTACTCTCTTTACATCATCATTCTGCCAATCGCTCCTCTTCCCTCCCGCACCCACTTTCCTGTAACCACAAACTTCTGCTGAACACTCTAACACTACATTTTTAAACCTACCCCATACCTCTTCGACCCCATTGCCTATGCTCTCATTAGCCCATCTATCCTCCTCTTTAGTTTATAAACCTTCACCTCTCTCTTACCTGATGCTTCTGTTCCCCTTGTATCCCATCTAACTTTTACTCTCAGTGCAGCTACAACAGAAAAGTTATCTGATATATCTGTGGCCCCTCTATAAACATGTACATCCTGAAGTCTACTCAACAGTCTTTTATCTACCAATACATAATCCAACAAACTACTGTCATTTCACACTACATCATATCTTATATACTTATTTATCCTCTTTTTCTTAAAATATGTATTACCTATAACTAAACCCCTTTCTATACAAAGTTCAATCAAAGGGCTCCCATTATCATTTACACCTGGCACCTTAAACTTACCTACCACACCCTCTCTAAAAGTTTCTCCTACTTTAGCATTCAGGTCTTCTACCACAATTACTCTCTCACTTGGTTCAAAGGTTCCTATACACTCACTTAACATCTCCCAAACTCTCTCTCTCTCTTCTACATTCCTCTCTTCTCCAGGTACATACACGCTTATTATGGCCCACTTTTCGCATCCAACCTTTACTTTAATCCACATAATCCTTGAATTTACACATTCATATTCTCTTTTCTTCTTCCATAACTGATACTTCAATATTATTGCTACCCCTTCCTTAGCTCTAACTCTCTCAGATACTCCAGATTTAATCCCATTTATTTCTCCCCACCGAAACTCCCCTACCTCCTTCAGCTTTGTTTCGCTTAGGGCCAGGACATCCAACTTCTTTTCATTCATAACATCAGCAATCATCTGTTTCTTGTCATCCACACTACATCCACGCACATTCAAGCATCCCAGTTTTATAAAGTTTTTCTTCTTCTCTTTTTTAGTAAATGTTTACAGGAGAAGGGGTTACTAGCCCATTGCTCCCGGCATTTTGGTCGCCTCATATGACATGCATGGCCTACGGAGGAAAGATTCTTTACCACTTCCCCATGGACATTAGAAGAAATATATATATATATATATATATATATATATATATATATATATATATATATATATATATATATATATATATATATATATATATATATATATATGTCGTGCCGAATAGGCAGAACTTGCGATCTTGGCTTAAATAGCAACGCTCATCTTGCCATATAGGACAAGTGAAAATTTGTGTATGCAATAATTTCGCAAAAATCATTCTAAACCTAACGAAAAAAATATATTTAATTGTGTTTGTTTAGTATTAAATTATTGTAAACGTATTTAAAATATATTTAGTAGGATAAGGCTAAAATAAATTGTTCTTGTTATAATAAGGTTAGGTAAGTTTTCTAAGATTCTTCTGGTGCAAAATTAAAAATTTTTATGTTAACATTAATGAAAAAAATATATCTTTAAACGTAAAAGAGAAAATTTTAGAAAGGACTTAATTTTAAATGAGTTTTTGCTAATTGACCAGTTTTACATATTCGGCACGACATATATATATATATATATATATATATATATATATATATATATATATATATATATATATATATATATATATATATATATATATATATATATATATATATATATTTACATATATATATATATATATATATATATATATATATATATATATATATATATGTATATATATATATATATATATATTATTAATTAAGATATCGTCCGATTCCCACCAAGGCAGGGTGGCCCGAAAAAGAAAGCCTTTCATCACCATTCATTTCATCACTGTCTTGCCAGGAGGGTGCTTTACACTACAGTTATAAAACTGCAACATTAACACCCCTCCTTCAGAGTGCACACATTGTGCTTCCCATCTCCAGGACTCAAGTCCGGCCTGCCGGTTTCCCTGAATCCCTTCATAAATGTTACTTTGCTCACACTCCATCAGCACGTCAAGTATTAAAAACCATTTGTCTCCACTCACTCCTATCAAATACTCTCACGCACGCTTGCTGGAAGTCCAAGCCTTTCGCACACAAAACCTCCTTTACCTCCTATCTCTAATCCTTCCTAGGCCGACCCCTACCCCTCCTTCCCTCCACTACAGATTTATACACTCTCGAAGTCATTCTGTTTTGTTCCATTCTCTCCACATATCCGAACCACCTCAACAACCCCCTCCTCGGCCCTCTGGATAGTAGTTTTAGTAATCCCACACCTTCTTCTAATTTCCAAACTACGAATTCTCTGCATTATATTCACACCACACATTGCCCTCAGACAAGATATCTCCACTTCCTCCAGCCTTCTCTTCGTTGCAACATTCATCACCCATGCTTCACACCCATACAAGACTGTTGATACACGTATACTCTCATACATTCCCCTCTTTGCTTCCATAAAGTTCTTTGTCTCCACAGACTCCTATGTGCACTCACCCTTTTTCCCTAATCAATTCTATGATTTACCTCATCCTTCATAGACCCATCCGCTGACATGTCCACTCCTAAATATCTGAATACATTCACCTCCTCCATACTCTCTCCATCCAATCTGATATCCAGTCTTTCTTTACCTAAACTTTTTGTTATCCTTATAACCTTACTCTTTCCTATATTCACTTTTAATTTTCTTCTTTTACATACTCTACCAAGTTCATCCACCAACCTCTGCAACTTCTCTTCAGAATCTCCCAAGAGCAAAAAGCAACTGTGACAACTCCCACTTTGTGTTTGATTCTTTATCTTATAACTCCACGCCTCTTGCCAAAACCCTCGCATTCACTTCTCTTACAACCCCATCTATAAATATATTACCACGGTGACATCACACATCCTTGTATATGTATATATATATATATATATATATATATATATATATATATATATGTATAAATATATGTATATATATATATATATATATGTATAAATATATGTATATATATATATATATATATATGTATAAATATATGTATATATATATATATATATATATATATATATGTATAAATATATCTATATATATATATATATATATATATATATATATATATATATACATATATTATAAGAAGAACAGAGTATATGGAGAGTAAAAGAAAGGTGAAGAGAGTGGTGAGAGAGTGCAAAAGGAGAGCAGATGATAGAGTGGGAGAGGCACTGTCAAGAAATTTTAATGAAAATAAGAAAAAAAATTGGAGTGAGTTAAACAAGTTAAGAAAGCCTAGGGA
>NC_091317.1:39967726-40042726 GCF_038502225.1 Cherax quadricarinatus
TTCATAGTATTCGTTAGAAGATGACAGTTGTACTCGTGGTGTGCTGTTGTCAACGTTTAGTGTCATTTAGATTTATTGAACTTCCCAGTGGTTGTAACTCACACTACCTCCTCTTGGATCACACTGGTTAGTTCCCAGTGGTTGTAACTCACACTACCTCCTCTTGGATCACACTGGTTAGTTCCCAGTGGTTGTAGCTCACACTACCTCCTCTTGGATCACACTGGTTAGTTCCCAGTGGTTGTAGCTCACACTACCTCCTCTTGGATCACACTGGTTAGTTCCCAGTGGTTGTAGCTCACACTACCTCCTCTTGGATCACACTGGTTAGTTCCCAGTGGTTGTAGCTCACACTACCTCCTCTTGGATCACACTGGTTAGTTCCCAGTGGTTGTAGCTCACACTACCTCCTCTTGGATCACACTGGTTAGTTCCCAGTGGTTGTAGCTCACACTACCTCCTCTTGCATCACACTGGTTAGTTCCCAGTGGTTGTAGCTCACACTACCTCCTCTTGGATCACACTGGTTAGTTCCCAGTGGTTGTAGCTCACACTACCTCCTCTTGGATCACACTGGTTAGTTCCCAGTGGTTGTAACTCACACTACCTCCTCTTGGATCACACTGGTTAGTTCCCAGTGGTTGTAGCTCACACTACCTCCTCTTGGATCACACTGGTTAGTTCCCAGTGGTTGTAACTCACACTACCTCCTCTTGGATCACACTGGTTAGTTCTCAGTGGTTGTAACTCACACTACCTCCTCTTGGATCACACTGGTTAGTTCCCAGTTGTTGTAACTCACACTACCTCCTCTTGGATCACACTGGTTAGTTCCCAGTGGTTGTAACTCACACTACCTCCTCTTGGATCACACTGGTTAGTTCCCAGTGGTTGTAACTCACACTACCTCCTCTTGGATCACACTGGTTAGTTCCCAGTGGTTGTAACTCACACTACCTCCTCTTGGATCACACTGGTTAGTTCCCAGTGGTTGTAACTCACACTACCTCCTCTTGGATCATACTGGTTAGTTCCCAGTGGTTGTAACTCACACTACCTCCTCTTGGATCATACTGGTTAGTTCCCAGTGGTTGTAACTCACACTACCTCCTCTTGGATCACACTGGTTAGTTCCCAGTGGTTGTAACTCACACTACCTCCTCTTGGATCACACTGGTTAGTTCCCAGTGGTTGTAACTCACACTACCTCCTCTTGGATCACACTGGTTAGTTCCCAGTGGTTGTAACTCACACTACCTCCTCTTGGACCACACTGGTTAGTTCCCAGTGGTTGTAACTCACACTACCTCCTCTTTGATCACACTGGTTAGTTCCCAGTGGTTGTAACTCACACTACCTCCTCTTGGATCATACTGGTTAGTTCCCAGTGGTTGTAACTCACACTACCTCCTCTTGGATCATACTGGTTAGTTCCCAGTGGTTGTAACTCACACTACCTCCTCTTGGATCATACTGGTTAGTTCCCAGTGGTTGTAACTCACACTACCTCCTCTTGGATCACACTGGTTAGTTCCCAGTGGTTGTAACTCACACTACCTCCTCTTGGATCACACTGGTTAGTTCCCAGTGGTTGTAACTCACACTACCTCCTCTTGGATCATACTGGTTAGTTCCCAGTGGTTGTAACTCACACTACCTCCTCTTGGATTATACTGGTTAGTTCCCAGTGGTTGTAACTCACACTACCTCCTCTTGCATCATACTGGTTAGTTCCCAGTGGTTGTAACTCACACTACCTCCTCTTGGATCACACTGGTTAGTTCCCAGTGGTTGTAACTCACACTACCTCCTCTTGGATCACACTGGTTAGTTCCCAGTGGTTGTAACTCACACTACCTCCTCTTGGATCACACTGGTTAGTTCCCAGTGGTTGTAACTCACACTACCTCCTCTTGGATCACACTGGTTAGTTCCCAGTGGTTGTAACTCACACTACCTCCTCTTGGATCACACTGGTTAGTTCCCAGTGGTTGTAACTCACACTACCATCTCTTGGATCACACTTTTTTTTATATTTTATTTAAAACATTACAATACAAGGTGGAAATTACATTAAAAGGTACACAAAATTAGTTAAATCACAAATCCCAAGTTTACCTACACAAAAATGACTACACCAGACAAAAGTGTTCTGACACCCTGTCACTCCACACACCACACTACACCCAGTGTTATACCAGCATGATATACCTGTAAAGGCTTAAACTTTTGTCACAATTTCACCCCCCTCCCGCAAAAAAAATATAACCATCACTAACCAGATTGCATCTTAACTTGACATTAAAGGATACATAGTCATCTTAACTTGGCATAAAAGGATACATAGTCATCTTAACTTGACATTAAAGGATACATAGTCATCTTAACTTGGCATAAAAGGATACATAGTCATCTTTACTTGACATTAAAGGATACATAGTCATCTTAACTTGGCATAAAAGGATACATAGTCATCTTAACTTGGCATAAAAGGATACATAGTCATCTTAACTTGGCATAAAAGGATACATAGTCATCTTAACTTGACATTAAAGGATACATAGTCATCTTAACTTGACATTAAAGGATACATAGTCATCTTAACTTGGCATAAAAGGATACATAGTCATCTTAACTTGACATTAAAGGATACATAGTCATCTTAACTTGACATTAAAGGATATATAGTCATCTTAACTTGACATTAAAGGATACATAGTCATCTTAACTTGACATTAAAGGATACATAGTCATCTTAACTTGACATTAAAGGATACATAGTCATCTTAACTTGACATTAAAGGATACATAGTCATCTTAACTTGACATTAAAGGATACATAGTCATCTTAACTTGACATTAAAGGATACATAGTCATCTTAACTTGACATTAAAGGATACATAGTCATCTTAACTTGACATTAAAGGATACATAGCATAAAAGGATACATAGTCATCTTAACTTGACATTAAAGGATACATAGTCATCTTAACTTGACATTAAAGGATACATAGTCATCTTAACTTGACATTAAAGGATACATAGTCATCTTAACTTGACATAAAAGGATACATAGTCATCTTAACTTGACATTAAAGGATACATAGTCATCTTAACTTGACATTAAAGGATACATAGTCATCTTAACTTGACATAAAAGGATACATAGTAATTATACTATCATGAGTGATACAGTAACACCATAGACACAAAAATTATTAATAACAATATTAACAATGGGATACATGTCTTTACTTAACACAATGATACCTCAACCTGGTGAAAGAAAATACACTTCAAATGATTAATATTTCTAAGAAGGTTGCAACAGTGAATGTCAACAACTCTCAAAGGCAACTTATGTGCAATTATCTTAGCATGTAAACCCTATTCATTCAACATAATATGTAAATAAGAACTTTATGTTATGAAAAACATCACAGAATACAAAGGTATAAAGTATAATTATTATTATTATTATAATCAAAAAGAAGCGCTAAGCCACAAGGGCTATACAGCGCTGCAGGGTAGGGAAGGAAGCGAGGGTATTCGGCGGCAGAAGAGGGGAGGGATGATCAGTAGATTACAGAAAACAGCGGGGCAAGGGATAGTGCGGGGGTAGAGGGTAGCAAGAGATTGAGGTAGAAAGGGCTGAAGGTATCAGAGTTTGTGAAGTAAGTCAATTGTTGTCAAAAAGTCAATGAGAGAGTCTGGATGAAAGGTGGGTCCATCAGCGAGAAGGGAAGGTAAAGAGAGAGCAGCGGAGCGAAGACGACAACGGAGGTAAATTCTGCGTGCTCGTTGATAAAGTGGGCAGTCTAATAGAATGTGGCTGACTGATAATGGAACCTGACAGTTCTCACAGAGAGGAGCAGGGCGCCTCTCCATGAGATATCCGTGAGTAAGACGAGTATGGCCAATGCGAAGATGGGAGAGAGTAGTCTCCCAACCTCGACACTGGTGACAAGAAGACGGCCAGTAACCTATACTCGGTTTAATAGATTGAAGTTTATTACCGAGCAGAGTAGACCAACGTTGTTGCCAATGGGTGTGAAGGTGGGTAGCTATTGCAGCAAAATAGTCCGTAAATGGAATACCTCTATATGAAACTGGTAGGTCAAATACTGCTGTCCGCACAGCAGTGTCTGCCTGTTCATTGCCCTGTACGTCAACATGACCAGGGACCCAACAAAAAACAATGTCTTTATGCTTGGTAAAGATGCGGCGTAGCCAAAGTTGGATACGGAGGACTAAGGGGTGAGGTGTATCAAATTTCTGTATAGCCTGTAAAGCACTAAGGGAGTCTGAGACAACAACAAATGATGACACAGGCATACAATTCAGCAGTAAAAATACTAGCCGAAGGTAGTAAATGCCCTCGTATGATGCTGTCCGGAAACATTGCTGCGAATTCTACGCCATCAGAAGACTTAGAGCCATCTGTGTACACTGCAATGGCATGAGAATGAGAGTGGAAGTGGTCAAGAAAAAGATCGGGAAGTGACCATACACAGTTGGGCTTTCGAGCAAGGGAGAGAGAAAGAACAGACTCGAACAGCTGGAACTTCCCAGGGGGGTAGGGAAAAGTGAGATGCTACATGAACATAGAAAGGTGGTAATTGAAGAGAAGACAAGAGCGAATGTAGGTGAAGAGAGAAAAGATGGAGTAAACAGGGGCGGCGAACAAATAAAGAATGTCTACTAATATCAGTGACCATTCTATAAATGGAAGGATTGCAGAGATCATGAGAGCGTACATAGTAGCGAAGGCAATGGGCATCATGGCGATCGGATAAGGATGGAACGTTCACTTCTGCATAGAGGCTCTCAACAGGGGAAGAGTGAAAAGCACCAAGGCATAAACGTAATCCTTAGTGATGAATGGGGTTAATTAAGGCTAGAGAGAGTAGCAGGAGAGGCCGCTGAATAGATCTGGTCACCATAATCAAGTTTCGATAAAATGAGGGTGGAATGTAGGTGAAGGAGAGTTCGATGATCAGCTCCCCATGAAAGATGAGCAAGGGTTTTAAGAAGGTTTAGCCGGCTGTGACAAGTTGCCTTCAGAGAGGTAATGTGAGGTTTCCAGGATAACCTACGGTCAAAGAGGAAGCCCAGAAACCTGACTGTATCACGTTCAGGGATACAGAAGCCATAGAGGTACAAAGGATGATCGGAGATGACAGAGCGTCTAGTGAATGTAATTTGGTGAGTTTTGGTACTGGAAAATTTAAACCCATGTGTGGTGGCCCAATTGGAAACACGGTCGACTGCATGCTGGAGAGAAACTGTAATGAGGTGACAGTCAGCGCCTGCACAAGCAATAGCGAAGTCATCAACATAGAGTGATGACCAAATATTTGATGGAAGACTAGAGGCCAAATCATTTATAGCAAGGAGAAAAAGTGTGTTGAACACATCCCTGCGCTTGGATAAAGTCCGGGGAGAGCACATTATTAACCTAAACACGGAAATGTCTGTCAGTTAAAAAGTTCTTAAGGAAGGATGGTAGATTGCCTCGGAGGCCTAAGGAGTGGGCTTGGGCCAAAATATTATACCTCCAAGTTGTGTCATATGCCTTCTCAAGGTCAAAAAATATGACAATAACTGAGTGGTTATTCACAAAGGCATTACGAACATACGTATCCAAGCGTAGTTGGGGGTCTATGGTAGAACGCCCCTTACGAAAGCCATATTGACGAGTGGAGAGACTGTTGTGTGTCTCTAAATACCACACTAAACGTCTATTTACCAGGCATTCCATCACTTTGCAAACTGCACTGGTAAGAGCAATGGGACGATAGTGGGAGGCTTAATGTCCCGTAGTACCCGGTTTGCGGAAAGGGAGAACAATGGCAGATTTCCATGGCTGTGGAAGAACTCCTTGTGACCAAATAAGATTGAAAAGGCGTAATAGGACTGCAAGGGCTGACTGATGTAAATGTTGTAGCATACAAATATGAATGTAGTTGGGCCCAGCTGCCGATGATCTGCAAGCTGAGAGTGTTGCCTCCAGTTCTTGAAGTGTAAAAGGCACATTATACTGTTCTTCTCTGAGAGATAAAATGTCCAAGGGTGCTAACTCTCTGGCAGACTTTGAGGAAAGAAACGAGGGGCATAGACGGAGCCCCTGAGAAATACGGACCAGATGATTGCCAATTTCATTGGCAACATCTAGTGGGTTTGCTATATCAACACCCGCAACCCGCAGAACAGGAGCCGGGTCAGGATAATATTTACCACTCAGTTTTCGTACTTTTTTCCAGACTGCTCTCATAGAGGAAGCAGAGGTGATGGTGGAGACATAATCTCGCCAGCAAGTGCGTTTAGCATCACAGATGACACGGCTAGCGATCGCACGCTTCTGCTTAAAATCAAGAAGTCTCTCTGTGGTTCTATTGTACCGGTACCTGCCCCACGCAGTGCGTTTCAAACGTACTGCACGAGCACAAGCAGGAGACCACCAAGGCACGCATTTCTGAGAATGCCTGCCTGAAGTTTGGGGTATAGAATGAGAAGCTGCTGTTAAAACGGAGGACGAGAAGAGGTATAAAAGCTCATCAATGAAGGACGAAGAAGGAACCTCACTAAAAACAGTCAATTGTGAGTGAAGGTTCCAACTTGCCTGATCATATTGCCAGCATGGGATACAAAGAGGTGGTGAGTATGAAGGGGAAGCAAGAATGATTGGGAAATGATCGCTGTCATGTAAATCTGGGAGAACAGACCAGGTGAAGTCTAATGCGGCAGAGGAAGAGCAGACTCAGATATCAATGCAAGAGAGAGTGTGAGTCCAAGGATCAAAATGGGTGTGAGTACCTGGATTTAAAACATGGAGGGGGTGGATAGCAAGAAAAGCCTCTAACTGAATGCCACGGGAATCACAGTGAGACCCCCCAGAGGAAATGATGGGCATTAAAATCGCCAAGTAACAGAAGTGGTGGCGGTAATGACGAAACAAGAAAGACAATATTTGGGATAGATAATGCCAGAGAAGGAGAGAGATATAAAGAACAGAGTGTATACCACCTATGTAAGTGGATACGGGCTGCTGTGTAATGCAGCGAAGTACGAACAAATAGCTGATGGTACGGAATATCAGTGAATAGAAGAAGGGCACTTTCATTAAAGGTCCCATCAGGAAAAGGATCTGAAGAATACAATAAATTATAGCCTGGGATGGGATAGATAACAGCAGAGTGTAATTTTGGTTCCTGTAAGCAAACACCAACAGGGAAAAACTGGGAGAGTAACATCTGAAGCTCACCCCGATTACCCCTGAGGCTGCGTATATGCCACTCTAAATAGGCCATGATTGGCAATGATAAAGATACCTGAAATCCGCAGGTAAGGGTTCCTATGGACTAGAGGGGTTAGAAAAGTCCACATGCAGTGGCAGCGGAAAACGTTCAAGCAGCGAAGGAACAGTGCGCTGTGAAGAAAGGAGTTGCGCAGATGGAGAAGAGGAGAGAGAAGGAACACAGGGTGGATCAGTGTCCATTGATGGTTTGGTCTCTGCAATATATTCAGAGATTGCTTCAAGTGTTTCGAAATTCAGAGACATCGTATGGAAGACAATATTGGAGATGGTAGGGGGAGGATGAGTGAAGATTGGAACTGTAATGGACTGTACCAAGGTGGGGGGGGCGAAAGGGTGGAGGGAACTGGAGAAGAAGCATGGAAGGGGACAGAAGAGGCAGAAACCTGGGAGGTGGCAGAAGAGGAAGAAACTTGGGAGGGAACAGGGGAGGAAGGTACAGTACGTGGAGGAGGTTGAACCTCTACACTTGTAACAGAGCCAGTGAGAGGAGAAGAACCAGGTACAGAGACAGGGAAGGTAAAATGAGGAGGTGGAAGAAGGGAAGGAGGGGTTAAAGGACCTTTTTTTTACTTCTGAGAAGTAGAGGGACGATTGGGAGGAGGTGTCGTACGAGATCTCGTCGATACCGAGGCTTGTGAGGGAGAACACGAAGAAGCGAGAACAGACTGAGACATTGAAGTAGGGACGTCTGAGCCAAGGACAGCAAAAGAATTAGATACAGGAGTGACTATGGGAGAGGTAACCACAGAGGAGGCTGCAGAAGATGTCACCCCAGAAGTGGGGGGACGTTTTGAAATACGGGAAAAAGAAACACGAGGTAGTCTCCCTTGGAGGCAGAGATGAGAAACTCCCATTGCAAAAGGGAGACTTTCTGCCTCTTTGAGGTAACGGATTTCCTGCTCATTTAAGTAGACTTGGCAATGGCGAGAGTACAAAGGGTGAGCCTCATGACAATTAAGGCAAGAGGGAGGTCGATTGCAAGACGTTTTAGAATGGTCATCGGCACCACAGACTGGGCATTTGGCTATAGATCTGCAATATTTCGTTGGATGGCCAAATCGCCAGAAATTTCTACACTGTTGTGGTGTAGGGATCACCTTTCGAACTTGTAACCGATGTCCTGCTACATAAACTGAGGATGGGAGTTCACAACTGTCAAAAGTTAAACGAGCCACATTGCTAGGGTATCATCTCCACCTGCGGGCAGGAAGAACATAAGTGTTTACCTTGAGGATTGGGAGATCTTGGAGTTCCAGCTGTTCAAGAATGTCATTACAACATGTCTGGAAATTTTGTTGAACTATGGTATGGGGCAGAATGACGGTACCACTACAAGAATTGAGGGAATGATGTTTTTCAATAGTGACAGGAACAATATTGATATGGGAAAGAAGAGAAAGATCATGAGCTTGGGTAGCATTCTGTACAGTGATGATGTGTGTACTGCTCTTAAGAGCATGAAAAGAAATATCTTTACCAACATGGCATAGGAGTGCCTTGCCAATATTATGGTTGAAAAGATAGGCGGTAGAGGAAGTCGGTCGTAAATTGAAGAATTTAGTCCATTGTGCATTCTGAAACTGAGCGTGGAAAGGGAGTGCAGCACGTGTTGATCTTTTCTGAGAAGAACAAGAAGGCGGAGAAGTATCATCAGCAGGTAACTGTCGTTGGCGTTTAGGAGTGGGACCAGAGTTGGTCCAACGAGGAGCGGGCCAGCGATTCGAAAATTGCCGCACCCTAGAGGGAGAAGCCGGAAGCATAGTCAAAGGAGAGTGGAAGCATAGTCAAAGGAGAGAGGAGGTCAGATAAATCGAAGGAGTCAGTCGAGACCTCAGTACCTGAAGCGGGTGAGGAAACAGCACCGGCAAGAGGTATAGAGGCATTAGGAGTGTCCGAAGAGTGGTCCAAAGATGAGGCGGGGTCAGAACGGGGTGTGGTATCAAGAAGGGGCCCGGGGGAAGCAGGTTCATGGACTAGGGCTTCCATGGTTAGGTTACTTCTTTCTTTTTGTTTTTAATAAAAAAAAAGAAAGAAGAAAAGAAAATAAAAATAAAAAAAGAATAAAAAAGGGGGGACCAGGGAGGGATAGTTCCTAGGAGGAATGAAAGGGCCAGAAATTTCCCTCTGTGGCCAAGAGGAACCGCAAGTAGCGCAGATGCAGCATGGAACCCGTGCCATACCCTACCCATCATGCCAGTAAACCAGCAATCCGGGATAGCAACCTCACATCTGTCGAGCTACCTCAGTGGACAAAAGAGAGAGCGCCTGGATATCTGCCACAAAGCATACCTCCTTCGGCCATGTGAGGGAAAAGTTCAATAGATAGGAATAGAGAGGGAGTATATAGTAACAATAGTTTCATTGCCGGCTACTTGTTAAGGTAGGGTAAGTCAAGCTCCCACCTTTTCTCCCTCACCCCTAAAGTGATAGTTTGATTGCTGGCTGCTTGTTAATGTAGGGTCAGTCTAGCTCCCACTATCCCTTCCCCTCCCTCTTCCCCCCCTCCCCGAAAGGTGACGTGTGGGGCTCTGGTCAAACAGTAAATCACTCGACTCACAGCTCCCAACACTACTCTTAGATGACAGAGAGGATCACCTGTCAATCAACGAGAAGAACAGGAGACGGACTAACGTCCTGGAGACGTCCCATTTTGGATTTAATTACCTGTGCACCTGTATGAAATTGCAGGACGTAACCCCACATCATTGCAGCGGTAAAGAACCTGCTTTCCTGTCATCGGGATAAAATACTCACGGCGATACTCTGTGAAGAACTAGCCGGTGGTGGTCACCAACACCTGCGACCCCCCCCCCCACATCAGCAACGGCTAAGATTTCAACAACACGAAGTGTCACCAGCACCAGACACCCTAATATATATATTAGTGTTGAGTTCAAATGTTCTTTTATTCATTTCATTTTTCATTTTTCTTTCAAATAGGATGTACCTGTCGTGTTTTATTGTTTTATGTTTGCTTTAATAAATAATAAAGTGTTTATCTTTGTTAATTATTATTTCGTTTTCTATTCATTAATTTTCCTGATGAGGAGCCAGCTTTGGTAATACTGTATGAAGTTATTACAGAGTTGAGTAAGCCTTCACAAGTGGCGACCATGCCAGGATACAACTCGACAGAATCAAGATTCAATTCCATCTCGAATCTACCATTGGAACTTCAACGCTGCATACCACAGACGGTTACCACCAGCCATGAGTAATCATTCTCTATGGTAGGACTACGGTACAGGTATTTAAAAGATTTGGTGATTGTTATAGTCTCAATTTATTGTAAGTCAAGTCAGGCAGGATATAATAGTTAATTCTGCCACCTTTCTTGTGAGCTTGAAACACTTTGGAGGATTAGACTCTAGGGACCCGAGATTTTCCAGTGACAATTTGTTTCATTGAGCTCTTTATTTTATCAAGAGAACTGTCGTTGGACACTCTTGATTTGTTGGTGAGAAGATTGGATGGTCAAGGGACCCCATTCTACTTACTGTTTGCTCGGAGCCGGCATAGAACCCTTCGTTTTCATTAATACATGTAGTTTAATTGAAGCAGGGATCGAGCCCTCTGGTTTATTTACAGTTTGAGCGGAGCAGGAACTGAACCCTCCGTTTTCTTTAATACCCGTTTCATTTCCCCTGATAGTTTAAGTTATTCTTGCAAGCATGGAGGAATACAAGTTTTGGATGAATGCTGGAAGTAAGTTAGGAATAACAGGGAAAAATTTAGAATCTTTCATTAGTGCTAAGATCCAGGAAAGACTTGAAAGAGAGAGAATTGAGAGAGAAGAAAGACAGCTAGAAAGGGAAAG
Organism: Cherax quadricarinatus; assembly: GCF_038502225.1. NCBI lineage: Eukaryota > Metazoa > Arthropoda > Malacostraca > Decapoda > Parastacidae > Cherax > Cherax quadricarinatus. Next base: position 39,978,863 of record NC_091317.1, read on the forward strand.
AGAAGAGAATAAGGAGAAAGAGAACCTTGAAAGACAGGAGAAAAAGGAGAGAGAGAGAATTGAGAGAGAAATCCGAGAAAGACAGAAATAGAGCGAGAAGACCAAAAAGAGCGTGACAGACTTGATCGTGAGGAAAGAGCTAAAGTACATGAGGAACAAGTTAAATTAAGGGAACTTGAGGAAAGAGCAAAGGATCACGAGCTCGAACAAGCTCGCCTTGAATCAGAGAATAAAAAGATAACTTTCTCACAACAGCAATTAGATGAAGGAGTAATGGAACAACGTGCAGCCAGTGCACATATTCCAACACCTAATTTACCTCCCTTCACAGAGGGGGAAGACATAACTTCATACATTATCAGGTTTGAAAATACCGCTACCCTCTGTGAATGGCCTGCTGACACATGGGCTACCAGGTTAGGTATGTTATTTTCTGGTACAGCTTTGAGTATCTATGCAACTTTGTCGCAGGATATCATATGTAATTATAACCTACTGAAGAAGGCAATCCTTAAAGCATATCAAAAAACCACTAATTCTTACAGGAAAGACTTCAGATATGCCACCCTACAGCTTGGCCAGAACTTTCAGCAGTTACAGGTAACACTCTTTCGTTTGTTCGACTTTTGGATAGAGAGTTCAGGAATTGATCGCAGTTATGAATCTCTTAGAGACTTCATGGTTGCTGACCAGTTCCTGACAGCTCTTCCCCATCAGATACGAACATTCATCAGAGAACGTAACCTGATTAAAGCTGAGGAAGTTGCTGAGGCTGCTGACCTGTATGCTGAGGCTCACAATTCCTATAAAGACCTAAAGGGATCGAACCCTAAGGGCAAGGGTTCATCAGACCTTAAGAAATCAAAGCCTCTAGTGGAAAGTAAAATGACTTCTTTTATTCCTGTTTGTCATTTGTGTGGTGTTAAGGGACATAAACGTCCAGATTGTCCTTCTAAGAAGGTCCAAAAAGTTGGAAGATGTTTTAAAGACTGTAATGACCAAGCACCCTTCAGTTCAGGAACAGTTAATGGACTTAATGTATCTACCATTTTACGAGACACTGGATGCACATGCATAGTCATTTCTGATAAGCTGTTCCCTAACCTTAAAGAAACTCATTCCTCTCCTATACTTTCAGACTACTTGGGCTGTACGGACACTTTTCCTACCATCCATTGTTACATTAGATCTAAATGGTTCACAGGTTGGTCTGAAGCCGTACTAGCTCCCATCACTTCTTGCTCCGTACTAATAGGTAATGTAAAAGGTGCCATTCTTCCTTCTGAGGTTGACCTTTCATCACCAAAGATGGACATAGGTGTTTCAGATCCTCTTCCTGTAGAGTCGGAGAAGCCCCTCGAAAGTTCAGATGAGACAATGTCTCGTGAGATTCATGTGGGATTAAAAACCAGTGATGCTACTCTCGAAAGCGAGGTAGTAGGATCACTGGTTCACTTGTTAGATGAAAGTGAAGATATCACCTCCGATACCATAAATGTCTTGACTAGGGCTCAGACCAAAGCCCCTGCTTCCCCTACTGTCCATCCTTTGATTTTCCCTGACTTTAAACCTTTAGACATATCGAAGGACTCCTTTGTCAATTTACAACGTAATTGCCCTTCTCTTCAGAATTGCCATAATGCCGCTAAACAAAATCAAGTTATCCAAAGGAAAAACTTTTCATATAAATTTGAATATATAAAAGGTATCTTGTACAAGTCAGTATTCAAATTAAATTCAGACGAGATAGACTATTCCATCTTAGTTGTTCCAAGTCAATGCAGAGAGACTGTTCTTAAAATGGCTCATGACCTGCCAGTGGCCGGACATTTCTCGCATCGTAAAACCTTAAATAAAATTAGGGAAACCTATTTTTGGCCAAAAATGTCCTCAGATGTCACTACCTATTGTAGATCGTGTAAAGTTTGCCAACTGTCATCCTTCCGAGGTACCAGGCGAGTACCTATGGTCAAAATGCCAGTCTTTACGGTACCTTTCGAAAGAGTAGCTATTGACATCGTTGGTCCTTTAGCTCCATTTTCATCTGGGGGACATAGATATATATTAACATTAGTTGATTATGCTTCGAGTTTCCCTGAAGCAGTTCCCTTAAAGACCATAACTACTACAGAGGTGGCTGAAGCCCTTTTGTCCATCTTCTCCAGAGTGGGCATCCGTAGAGAAATTTTGTCTGACCGTGGGACACAATTCACATCTGACTTAATGCAACATCTATACCAACTTCTGGGAGTGAAGCCTCTCTTCACCACACCCTATCATCCCAGCTGTAATGGGAGGATTGAGCGCCAACATTCGATTCTCAGGTCCATTTTAAGGAAACTTTGCTCCCTTAAACCCAAGGAATGGCATCGTTATCTACCCTGTGCTTTGTTTGCCATGAGGGAAGTTCCCAGTGACTCTTTGGGGTTTTCACCTTTTGAACTTCTCTATGGTAGACAGGCCAGAGGTCCACTGGCCATCCTTCATGACTTATGGACTAATGAGGAGGTAAATGCTGAGGTTCAGTCTTCTTACCAGTTTCTCCTTGACCTTAGATCCAAACTTGAGGAGACCTCTGACATAGTTTCGAAAAACTTACACTTGTCAATGGATTAGTACAAAACCTATTTTGACTCCAAAAGTCAGAGGAGAAGTTTTAAAGTAGGTGATGAAGTTCTTGTACTTTTGCCTATCAAGTCAAATAAATTACTAGTAGCATGGAAAGGTCCATATAAAGTGTTAAAAATTTGTGGGAAAGTTGACTACCTCATAGAAGTCAAGGGGAAACCTAAGCTTTATCATATCAACATCCTTAAGAAATATTACCGAAGAAATTCGGTTAACTGCCTTAATAACTTTGACTTAGTTTTTCCACACAAACTTGATACGACAACTGAAGAATGTAAGGTATGTGTAATTGACACCTCTAACTTAGACTATGATGAAGAACTACATGACTTGGTGACTTTTGACCACTCGGACGCAACCAACATTAATATTAATGAATCTTTGGATGACCATAAGAGACATGAACTACTTCAATGTGTGAGTAACTTTTCAGACGTCTTTACTGATATTCCAGGTGTTACCTCCACGGTAGTCCATAAGATTGACTTAGTGACGGACAATCCTATCAAACGAAAATTATACCCAGTTCCAGTTCACCTTAGGGATGCATTTGACCGAGAGGTAGACAAATTATTAAAACTAAAGATCATTGAACCTTCAGTATCTTCATATTGTTCACCAGTAGTCATGGTTAAGAAGGAGGATAATTCATATAGACTTGCTATTGACTTCAGAGGCCTTAATGCTATAACTCGGTGGGATGCTGAGCCTATGCCCTTAATAGATAGCGATCTACACAAATTTTATGACGCTTCCTTCTTTTCAGAGATTGATATTGCGCAGGCATATCATCAAGTAATGTTAGATCCTTCTTCTAAGCAGTACACCGCTTTTCCTACACACCAAGGACTGATGCAATATAGAACTATGCCCTTCGGTTTGGTAACTGCCTGTGCTACCTACGTGAGACTGATGAGAAAGGTCTTGGGTAATATGCCAAATGTTTCAGTTTATTTTGATAACATTTACGTAATGACATCCACGTGGGGCGAACATATCCAAACATTAACATCAGTTTTGCGTAGGTTACGCTCACATGGCCTCACTGCCAAGCCGAAGAAATGCTTCCTTGGGTATAACAAGATTAGATATCTTGGACTGATACTTTCTAATAACTCTCTGCAGCCTCTCCCCAGTAAGATCAAAGCTTTATTAGAATTTAAATTCCCCAAAACCAAGAAGCTCATGCGTAGCTTTCTTGGTTCAGTAAATTTTTATGCATGGTTTATCCCGAACCTTACTGATCTTACAGGTATCTTATCCGACTTCCTTAAAAAGTCTGTGAAGGAACCTCTTGAACTTTCCGATGTAGCTCGGGAAAAGTTTAATGAGATTAAAAGTATCTTTTCGAAAGACCCTATACTTAAGATTCCAGATATTAATAAAACATTTTGTTTAAGAACTGATGCCTCCAATACTGGCTTAGGTGCAGTGTTACTACAATACCATGATGGTACTCCCTTCCCTGTATGCTTCCTAAGCCGGAAACTCCTTCCCGCAGAAACAAGATACTCCACAATAGAAAAGGAATGTTTGGCTCTTGTGTGGGGTATCTCCAAACTTAAATTTTATTTGCTGGGAAAAGAATTAATTTTAGAAATGGACCACAAACCTTTGATATACCTAGAAACTTTTAAGGGAACCAACAGTCGCCTCTTGAGGTGGACATTGGCACTCCAGGCTTTTAAGTTCCATATTGTGTATATCAATGGTTCATCCAATTATTTCTCTGACTGGTTAAGTCGTGACAGTCAGTAGAAGATTTCTTGCCTTACGCGACTTCCACATGTTAGAACTTTTTCCTCGCCTATTCTTCTTATACTCCTTGACTATAAGTCTTGGTATGGGGGAGTGTGAGGGAAAAGTTCCATAGATAGCAATAGAGAGGGAGTATATAGTAACAATAGTTTCATTGCTGGCTACTTGTTAAGGTAGGGTAAGTCAAGCTCCCGCCTTTTCTCCCTCACCCCTAAAGTGATAGTTTGATTGCCTTCTGCTTGTTAACGTAGGGTCAGTCTAGCTCCCACTATCCCTTCCCCTCCCTCTTTCCCCCCCGAAAGGTGACGTGTGGGGCCCTGGTCAAACAGTAAATCACTCGACTCACAGCTCCCAACACTACTCTTGGATGACAGAGAGGGTCACCTGTCAATAATCGAGAAGAACAGGAGACGGACTAACGTCCTGGAGACGTCCCATTTTGGATTTAATTACCTGTGCACCTGTATGAAATTGCAGGACGTAACCCCACATCATTGCAGCGGTAAAGAACCTGCTTTCCTGTCATCGGGATAAAATACTCACGGCGATACTCTGTGAAGAACTAGCCGGTGGTGGTCACCAACACCTGCGACCCCCCCCCCCCCCCACATCAGCAACGGCTAAGATTTAAACAACACGAAGTGTCACCAACACCAGACACCCCAATATATATATTAGCGTTGAGTTCAAATGTTCTTTTATTCATTTCATTTTTCATTTTTCTTTCAAATAGGATGTACCTGTCATGTTTTATTGTTTTATGTTTGCTTTAATAAATAATAAAGTGTTTATCTTTGTTAATTATTATTTCGTTTTCTATTCATTAATTTTCCTGAGGAGGAGCCAGCTTTGGTAATACTGTCTGAAGTTATTACAGAGCTGAGTAAGCCTTCACAGGCCACCACCCCCGGAATCTGAAAAGTGGCTCCAGAGATACACCCATCGCCCGAAAGACACCCAAAGCCACCTTCCAGGATACCGGAGAAGGATCGGGACATCCCCAGGCAATCCAGATTCCACGGCAAACTACGCCACCGCCAAGAACCTCAATGGAATGGAATGGACCCCAGTACCCTTTCCCCTACCTAGGAACTAGCGTGCCTGTGGGAAAAAATCCCAAAGGCCAAAAAGGAAGGGCAAAAGGGAGGGGTGGGGAGGAGGAGGAGGAAAGGAAAAAGGGGAGGATGGGGAGGATGGAAGAGGGAAGGGGGGATTGGAGGGTAATTAGGTTTGGTCTGAGGAAGGAGACCGACAGGTCTAATTCCTCAGACAAAGAGCCTCTTCACCACGCCAAGGAGCCCCCCTTGAAGAGGTATAAAGTATAAAACCCCAGCCATGTAGTGGCTACAGGCAAAATTCTACATACTTCCCTGACACAGATAAAACAAAACAACTTTTTGTGACAACTGCACCTAAGCTCAACTCACATCATATGACTTAAGACTGCTATGTACATAGATAAGAACATAATAATAAATCTAATTTGAATAAATCACAGTTGATAAATCCGCCTTAACATAACAGGCGTAAGAGAGTAATTCTCATTGTACAAGTCCGAGTCCATCTTGTATGTGGTCTCATCTTTCTACATGCAATAATATGCTTATTATCTACACATTATACAGTGCAACACACTAGACAAGCAACTGTCCGTCACTTCCAACACAATATACTGCCCTACTCCTCACTCTGCACAGTGATAAAGAAAAAGACCCCCCATTTATACCTTATCCACCATTAACTACTACCTTGAAGGAACATGAGGACTATATGAATGGTGTATAGTCCCTGACACACAAGAAACTGGCCAGCTCCACAGGTGCTTGCGCCCATGGTCCATACATTATTCACTCACACATCACTCAACCAACACTCACGCAAACATTTGTTGTCATCCATAACCAGGGAAGCGACCCTGTTTCCACCCATGACTTCCCTACCCCATCAACACTTTCCAGTCGTACCCTCCCCTCCCTCTTACATTACAAGTCTAATAAAACCTGTAAAGTAAGTTGCCTATATCCTTCTGAAAAATCCCTCTCCCACCTCCTCCCATAAATTTCCTTATTTCTACATACTGTTTTATAGAACGTTACCGCTAACACTCTCCTCTTCACCTTACTAATCTGTTTTCCCTGCAATCCCCACGATATGTATATATATATATATATATATATATATATATATATATATATATATATATATATATATATATATATATATATATATATATATATATATATATATATAATCTACCATAATGTACCCCACAGCTCTGATAACACTCTCATCCCAACCCCCCCACGTCGAGACTGAATGCTCTCAATACAGAAATTCCTTGACCTCCTATCCTATATTTAACCACCCCTTGACACCACTCAGTCCTTCACAAAAATATACTACATGAAACGCCGACTCCTCCCCACCACATATCCCCCAAGAACCACACCCGACGGTAAAATGCCGTGCAGAAAGCTATACATTATGTCCCGAACACGAGGTTGCAACCTCATCCTACTCAACCTATTCATATACTTCCCCATGCATACATGGGGAAAATTCCCTCTACAGGCACTACAACCCTACCCACTAACAATCTGCACAACCTACCTATTTTGACCTTCCCCGGCTCTCGATCCCATGCCATAGCCCTCAAAACAGTTTCACACTCATGCAGCTCAACTCCTGTATACATCCGTGTCAATCTGTTATGGATCCTGGCCAACCTCCCCTCACTCACACCTTCCCTCATCACCTCCCTTTTAATGAAGACACATTTGACCCTCCACTTTAAGTCCAGCAATCCCAACCCTCCCTGGCGCACAGGTAACATTACCACGTCTCTTTTAAGCCAATCACAGCCCGAACCCCACAAGAATTTAAAAACCCTCCTAAGTATGTTCGTTATTGCCGGCCCAGTTAATGGGAACACAGCTGCCACGTGCCATACTTTGCTATACATTAGGACGTTAATAACAATGGCACGCTGCACAAGGATCAATTGATAAGGTCGCAATGCACCCAAGTGTCCCTGAATCCTGTCTACCATCCCAATCGAGTTTTCCAGGCGTGTCACAGTCAGATCGTCCGCATAGATAAGACCGCAAATTTTTAAAGAATTCACCTGCCTCCTCACGACTGCACTACCCCACTCAACCCTTCCTGCCCAAGCTCCTAACCCCATGATCATGGACTTGTCTGAATTCACCCTCTTACCAGTTGCCCCTGCGAACATTTGTACTACCCCATCTAATGTATCCATTGACATCCCCTCCCTAATCAGAACAGTAGTATCATCTACACAGCCAAAACCTCGCAACCCCACTCCCTGCTCCCTCCCCATTACACATACACTGCTCCACCAATCTATAAAAGGGATCCTGTACACACGCAAACAATAATTGTGACATAGGACACCTCTGCCTAAGTCCCCTACCCATTACAATCTTCCCACCCAATCGACCATTAATCTGTACCCTCGCCATTGCACCTCGGTACAACGCCTCAACCCAATCCACTATTTCTTCCTCAAACCCTTGTCCCCTGAGGATGGCTCTCAATGCTTCTTGGTCCACTCTATCATATGTCCATTGACAATTGAGTGCCACCAAACCTCCCCCCCCTCCCCCCCTTTTGCCTCCACAAAATCCCTAAGTAATCCATGCCCCTCCACCATAGACCTCCCTGGCAAACCAAACTGAGTTTTCGATACTACCCGCCCCACCACGCACTTAAACCGATTCCCCAAAATCTTAGCAAACAACTTATAATCCGCGCATAACAACGAGATCACCCGGTAATCCCAAAGCGTGTGCTGCCCCTTACCCTTCGGTACCAAGACTACGACAGCCGTTTCCTGCTTCTCTCCCAATTCACCTCTCTCCTTCATGCAATTTAATAACCTAACCCAAAAATGCCTCATTAGCTCCCAATGCTGCTGATAAAACTCTGCTGGGAGTCCATTAATTCCCGGTGCTTTGCCCTTTCGCATTCCACTTAAAGCCCTCCGTATTTTCCCCTCAGTTACTTCCCCACCCAGTGCTTCCCTATCACTGTTACGCAACTGACATATCACACTCCCACACACTTGCTCTAAAACCCCAGCCTCTACCCCTGCTCGTTACCAGTACTTCTCATACCACTTATCCGCAAATGTCCCCATTCCTTCTGTAGCTTATATGACTTACCCCTCCCTGTACCCCTCTATCAGCTCATGAACCTCCAACCATTGCCTGCTGTCGTTGTTTTTGCCTATGCAATACACACGATAAAGGTCTATCACCCCATAACACCTCTTCCACCCCCACCTGTACCCGCACCGCTTGGAACCTCTCATCCTGTACCTCGCACAGCCTCCCTTTAATTGCCGTAATATCATCCATAGGATAAGTGCCCACCACCGCCCCGCTCGCATAACAACCCCATAACCTCTCCTCCAAATAGTTGGCAAGCCCATATTTTAAAGAATTGATGCGTTTCTCTTCTCTTACATAATATTGCTTAATCTGTTTTTTAGCCACACCATCCCACCACATCACCACATCCTCCACCCCATTTACCTCTGCACTTAACCCCTCCCACAGCATCGCAAATCCCTCTATCCCCTCCTCATTCTTTAACACACTCGTATTTTGCTTCCAATATCCCCTAGAGATACCTGCTAGTGACTCCCACCCCACCTCTGCTACTACCGCCCGATGATCCGAATAAGCTACTTCTATTGTACGGAAAAATGTCAATGAAACCCCTTGAGATATATACAGCCTATCCAACCTAGATGCATAACCCTTTCATACAAAAGTGTGCTCTACCTCCCACGCCCCTCCTCCAACTGCATCCCACATCTGAATATCCCTCAAGAGATCTGGCAAGGCCACCGACATGTGCCCCGCCCCTTTTGGTTCCACGTCAGCCCTCCTAATAATGCAGTTCCAGTCCCCACCAACGATGGCCACTACAGGTAAACCACATAAGAAGAAAACTAGTTCTTCACATACAAAATCCCTCTTTACTCTCACATCATTTTCTGCCAGTGCATACACACTTGCAAAGGATACCCTCTGCCCCATCCACCACCCGTACACATGCAATACTCTCCCCCCCTCCCCCTCACTTAACAACATAAAAGGGCTCGCCTCCATGATCATGATACCCACACCACCTTTCAGACGTACAGATGGCATAGTCACCACCTGAAACCCTGCCACTTCCAGCACTTTCCCTTCCTTGAAATTGTGCTCCTGAAGAAATACTACATCTACTCTATATTTGAGCAGAAGCATTCTAAACCATTCCATTTTTACACCCTTACACAGTCCATTCACATTCACAGTCATACACCTGGGGCCGCTGTTAAAGTTTCCACCCCTGCCTCTTTTCTCCATTCTTCCCAGGTCCACCTGCACCTGGGTTTCTACAAGTCTTCACATCACCTTCCCTTCCTTCCCCCTTCCTCCGGTGCCTCGTCTTGGCTACCATGACGAAAGTCATCCACCCTCCCAGGTCTCTGCACCGGCGTCAGGACATCATCAGAGTCTGATGCCGCCGCTCTCTTCCTCGTGATGACCTCGTCCTCCATGTTATCCTCTAAGGAGGCCGCACGATGGACCTCAACCTCCACCGTGCTTCGTCCCACGAAACACGGCGACGTTTCTCGCACACCGCTCGCTACGTCTTCCCTGCTATGTGATTGTAAGGCACATTCCTCCGCTATCAACTCGATTTTTCACACCCATGTGGGTACATCCTCCTCCTCTACAGGCAGTGACAAAGTCCTCAACACCTCCTCAAGTTCTTCCTCAATCGCCTTTACCTCCTCCTGTACACACACTTCTACACTCGGCTCCTTCAAATTGTTGGTTTCTGGTGAGTCACAGCTTGCCTCACACATGCCAGGCTTCTCGAGAGGCTTCACCACCTCACTCCACAATCGCCCACGCTCGTGCTTATGTGTGGGGCTCGTTGCAACAGCGTCCACACTGGTAACAGGTGCTTCACTAGTTTGTGCAGGCACTCACCGCTGCTTCACACACATAGTCGCCAAATGATCGTACGCCCCACATAACCTACACGTACGTCTCTGTCCAGCGTATGATACAAGAACCTGCGTTCTAAAGTCCTCCAGTACGACATAAGACGGTATGGAATGTCTTAGGGTCATCTTCAGGGTAAATGTCCCTTCTAGACGGCCCATATAAGCACCTGCCGGCCACTTGCCTTGCTGTGCCAGATGTACGGTTCCATACGCCTCAAAAACACTTCGTATGTCAGCCTCATCTGCCTCGAATGGTACATTACGGAGGTTGACCCACGTAAAGTGGTGGGATATGTCAATCAAACGCACCTTCACAGCTGGAGTAGCATCAAGACTTAAGTCTTGAAATCTATGCACCAATGACTCGTACACAGATGTGGAATTCAGTTTAATGAAGATCCTATATGCTCCATTCAGGGCAACACCATGCACCTCATCGTCCTGGATACCATACGCCTCCCTAATGATGATCGGGAGTAACACCTGCGCTGAAGTGGGCGAAATTGCCCCACGAAGCAGCTCTATACCGATGGTATTTACGGTACGCCTCACACTCAGCGCCATGTTGGTACAAGGTAGCTCGCCTGAAAACAGCAGAAGGGTGCAGAGCACAACTGCACTCTACCATGGTCAGGCAGCGAATGAATACGGGTCATTTTATGTCAACTTCATCACACTATTAAGTTCCCAGGTGCTGTAAGACACACTACCTCCTCTTGGATCACATTGTTAAGTTCCCAGTGGTTGTAAGACGCACTACCTCCTCTTGGATCACGCTGTTAAGTTCCCAGTGGTTGTAAGACTCACTACCTCCTCTTAGATCACACTGTTTAAGTTCCCAGTGGTTGTAACTCACGCTACCTCCTCTTTGATCACACTGTTAAGTTCCCAGTGGTTGTAACTCACACTAGTAGGTTATTACTCTGATTATCTCCTGTGAAGGTTGTGAACCTTTGTCATATGTCAGTCATACTATGTTAACTATACAAATCTGAAAGTTGTATATAGTTTATATTTTATACAGTTTATATAGTTATAGTTTATATTGTTTATCATAGTATGTTATATAGAAAATTTTGTGAGTGTATATGGGTAACCTCTTTTATGTCAATTACAATGTGTTGTTAATAATTGGTTAGTGTATGTTCTGTAGGATTGAGGATCCTACTGTACCCATTTTATATCTTTATTTAATATCAAGCTGTAAAGTTTTTAAATAAAATATATAAAAAAACTCGTAAGACTTGTGGTAAGGCGAGTATGTGTGATTGTAGGGAACTTATGTACTGGGAGTTAGGTGAGTAAGAGTATGTACTTTGTTTTATCATGAGATTGTGATGTAGGTTCCCTCGGTTATCGATTATTTGTGTTGGTTGTGAGTAACCGATATATGTATATATTTATCATAATATTCTTCTTATTGTATTGTATTGTGCATTGGCAATATGTCCCAGTAATATTATGTAAATAGTGTATACCCGAAGGGATTATGGATTTATTTATATTATTGAACCTGCTACAGGGGTCACCTACATGTTATGTTCTTGTTGTTGTTCTTGTGTACATAGGGTTAAGATTGCCCATCTTCTTAATGTTATGTTTTGTCACAAGCGATATTTTCTAGTATATTTGTGTAACCTCTTGTGTTTGTTAATATTGTGTTTGTTATTTGCTATTGTACGTTCTGAGAGATTGTGTTTCAAAATGTGTTTATATTCAATGTGTATCAACCCTAGTTTAAGGGTTTTTTATGTTAAGCTATGTATTGTATTTTAAATGAAAAAAAAAAAAACTCACACTACCTCCTCTTGGATCACACTGTTAAGTTCCAAGTGGTTGTAACTCACACTACCTCCTTTCGGATCACACTGGTTAGTTCCCAGTGGTTGTAACTCACACTACCTCCTCTTGGATCACACTGGTTAGTTCCCAGTGGTTGTAACTCACAGTACCTCCTCTTGGACCACACTGTTAAGTTGTCAGTGGTTGTAGTATACACTATGTGGCGGACACAGAGTGCGATGCATTTATTCGATGTTCGTCACACACTCATTGGCATCTACTCCCGATCAGCGAACTGGCAGTTTAGAATACAGCAGTTTAAGGACGACCCCACTACTGTATTAACTACCCAGATCATCCCACCAATAAGGTGAGAGATGGCTCCTCAACTACCTCCCCTCAAGGAAGGTTCCTTGATGTTGGTGAGGGGCTCTTGATTTAGGGAATTGGATCTGTGCTCCAGTTCCCCGAATTAAGCCTGAATGCCTTCCACATATCCCCCCCCAGGCGCTGTATAATCCTCCGGGTTTAGCGCTTCCCCCTTGATTATAATAATAATAATCCTCAACTACCGTGATGTCATACTTGTCTGGCTGGCTGGGAGGCAGACTCTTGCTCACGCTGGTCCTGTCCACTTTTGTTGTGAGTGGCTCTTGACTCTGTCTCATTGTTATAGGATAAGACAAAACCAAGTGGCTCTTATCGTTAATATTGTACATACTGGTGGAAGAATGTATTGGTAAAGAATAAATACCTTTTTGTGTTTACCTTGATACGTCATTACCAGGTTGCTCTCTATATTTCTGACCTTGGTTACGGCCTGGTGCACCAAGTCTACAATTGGGGTATACTGAATATACTACCTCCTCTTGGATCCCATTGGATCAGTCTGCCACTATTGGATGGAAAAATAGACACAAATGCAGTATAACGCGATCCTTCATTGATTACGTTTCCCCCACACACTGAGTTTTTTCAAGTCACCATCAGATCTACCTGACTTGAAAAAGCCAACTGTGGGCGAAATGTGCTGTATAGCCCTTGTGGCTTAGCGCTTCTTTCTGATTATAATAATAATGTGGGCGAAATGTAGCCAATAAAGGATTGCATTATACTGCATTTGTGTTTGTTTTCCTTCGTGTTGAAATGTTATAGCAGTTACCTCCAGCCTAACACTATCCATGAAGATATATCTCTTCATATAATGTGATAAAGTGACTTATGCTTATTGTTTAGCATATTTTAGCTATTTTTTTCCTTAGTTTGTAGTGGTTTGGAGAATAAGTTACAGCTGACCCACAGTTTGTGGGTGTAACTTGAAACAACTTTTGGGTCGGTCTCGGACCACAGCGGCTGTCACTTGATGCTGATTTAACAGACTACATGGAAGAGAAGCCTCACCCAGCGTATCCGCTCAAGACCCTTGATAGGCTGTGAATTATTCCATCCACGAGGTTGTTACTATTCCTCTTAGTATACGGGTGTAGGGAAGGGGGGGTAACAAGGCGTGTAGGTCTTTAGGTGTAGTGTCTAGATCGTGGGTGTAGTGTAAGCTGTGAAGTGTGTAGGTAGTAGTTGTAGTGTGTACGTCGTGGGTGTAGTGTGTACATTGTGAAGTGTGTAGATTGTGAGGTGTAGTGTGTAGGTTGTGAAGTGTGAGTTGTTGCTTTATTGGTCCGGGAACATCTCTGACTAGGTTGTATATCATAAGAGAACATGTTCAGTGGCCCAGTATTGTTGGTCCACTGCAGCCATGACCCTAGCTCTCTGATCCAATACTGCAGCCACAACCCTAGCTCAATGATGCAACACTGCAGTCACGACCCTAGCTCACTGATGCAATACTGCAGCCACGACCTAGTTCACTAATGCAACACTGCAGACAAGACCCTAGCTCACTGATGCTACACTGCAGCCAGGACCCTAGCTCACTGATGCAACACTGTAGCCAAGACCCTAGCTCACTGATGCAACCCTGCAGCCAAGACCCTAGCTCACTGATGCAACACTGCAGCCACTACCCTAGCTCACTTATGCAGCACTGCAGCCACGACCCTAGCTCACTGATGCAACACTGCAACCACTACTCTAGCTCACTTATGCAGCACGTCAGCCACGACCCTAGCTCACTGATGCAACACTGCAGCAACTACCCTAGCTCACTGATGAAACACTGCAGCCACGACCCTAGCTCACTGATGCAAAACTGCAGCTAAGACCCTAGCTCACTGATGCAACACTGCAGCCACTATCCTATCTCACTGATGCAACACTGCAGCCGCGACCCTAGCTCACGGATGCAACACTGCAGCAACGACAATAGCTTACTGATGCAACACTGTAGCCTCGACCCTAGTTCACTGATGCAACACTTCAGCCAAGACACTAGCTCATGATGCAACACTGCAGACACGACCCTAGCTCATTGATGCAACAATGCAGTAGCGACCCTAGCTCACTGATGCAACACTGCAGCAACGACCCTAGCTCACTTATGCAACACTGCAGCCACGACCCTGGCTCATTCATGCAACACTGCAGCCACGACCTTAGCTCACTGATGCAAAATTACAGACACGACCCTTGCTCACTGATGCAACACTGCAGCAACGACCCTAGCTCACTGATGCAACACTGCAGACACGACCCTAGCTCATTGATGCAACAATGCAGTAACGACCCTAGCTCATTGATGCAACACTGCAGCCACGACCCTAGCTCATTGATGCAACAATGCAGCAACGACCATAGCTCACTGATACAACACTGTAGCCACGACCCTAGATCACTGATGCAACACTGCAGCAACGACAATAGCTTACTGATGGAACACTACAGCCACGACCCTAGCTCACTGATGCAACACTGCAGCAACGACCCTAGCTCATTTATGCAACACCGCAGCCACGACCCTGGCTCATTGATGCAACACTGCAGTCACGACCATAGCTTACTGATGCAAAAATTACAGGCACGACCCTAGCTCACTGATACAACACTGCAGCCACTACCCAAGCTCACTGATGCGACAATGCAGCAACGACCATAGCTCACTGATGCAACACTGCAGCAACGACCCTATCTCACTTTTGCAACACTGCAGCAACGACCCTAGCTCATTGATGCAACACTGCAGCCACGACTCTAGCTCACTGATGCAACACTGGAGCCACGACCCTAACTCACTGATGCAACACTTCAGCAACGACCCTAGGTCACTGGTGCAACACTGGTGCCACGACTCTAGCTTACTGATGCAACACTGCCGCCACGACTTTAGGTCATTGATGCAACACTGCGGCCACGACCCTAGCTCACTGACGCAACACTGCAGCCACGACCCTATCTCACTTTTGCAACACTGCAGCAACGACGTTAACTCGTTGATGCAACACTGCAGCCACGACTCTAGGTCACTGATGCAACACTGCGGCCACGACCCTAGCTCACTGATGCAACACTGCAGCCACGACCCTAGTTCACTGATGCAACACTGCAGTTACGACCCTGGCTCACTGATGCAACACTGCAGCTACGACCCTATCTCACTGATGCAACACTGCAGCCACGACCCTAGCTCACTGATGCAACACAGTAGCCACGACCCTAGCTCACTGATGCAACACTGCAGCCACAACCCTTGCTCTCTGATGTAACACTGCAGCAACGACCCTAGCTCATTGATGCAACACTGAAGCCACGACCCAAGCTTAGTGATGCAACACAGTTGCCACGACCCTAGCTCACTAATGCAACACTGCAACCAAGACCCTAGCTCACTGATGCAACACTGCAGCCACGACCCTAGCTCACTGATGCAACACTGCAGCCACGACCCTAGCTCCGTGATGCAGCAATGCATTCACGACCCTAGCTCAATGATGCAACACTGCAGCCAGGACCCTAGCTCACTGATGCAACACTGCAGCAACGACTCTAGCTCAGTGATGCAACACTGAAGTCACCACCCTAGCTCACTGATGTAACACTGCAGCCACGACCCTAGCTCACTGATGTAACACTGCAGCCACGACCCTAGCTCACTGATGTAACACTGCAGCCACGACCCTAGCTCACTGATGCAACACTGCAGCCACGACCCTAGCTCACTGATGCAACACTGCAGCCACGACCCTAGCTCACTGATGCAACACTGCAGCCACGACCCTAGCTCACTGATGCAACACTGCAGCCACGACCCTAGCTCACTGATGCAACACTGCAGCCACGACCCTAGCTCACTGATGCAACACTGCAGCCACGACCCTAGCTCACTGATGCAACACTGCAGCCACGACCCTAGCTCACTGATGCAACGCTGCACTTGGTTCACTTGTTACAAATATTCACCATCCACATGACTCACGAAATCGTGATTACACGATTGCAGTCGCGTCATTACGATTTCGTGAGTCATGTTAAAGATTTTGAGGGGACTTGAGCTAGAGTTCGTCATGGCCAAGCTAGATGGAGATTCGTCTGTAAAAATTTGTATTTGCGGTCACAGTTGCGCCTATGCTAACCTTCTTATGGTGTATAAATATACCTAATTGGATGAATCTTATTGTGGCTAGCTGGTCCAGTGGCTAACGCGACGGTCTGGAGTTTTGAGGCTCTCTGATCGCGGGTTCTATTCCCGCCCGTGGTATGGTTTGACCATCCATATGTTATAATTCACCATCCACATGTTATAATTCACCATCCACATGTTATAATTCACCGTCCACATGACCTAATTCACCATCCACATGTCCTAATTTACCATCCACATGTACCAATTCTCCATCGATATGTCCCCAATACCCATCTACATATCCTAATTCCTTATAAATATGTCCTAATTCACCATCCACATGTCCTAACTCACCATCCACATTCACTAATTCACCATCCACATGCCCTAATTCACCATCCACGTGCCCTAATTCACCATCCGCATGTCCTGATTCACCATCCACTTGTCCTGATTCACCATCCACATGCCCTAATTCACCATCCACGTGCCCTAATTCACCATCCGCATGCCCTAATTCACCATCCACGTGCCCTAATTCACCATCCGCATGTCGTAATTCACCATCCACATGCCCTAATTCACCATCCACGTGCCCTAATTCACCATCCACATGTCCTAATTCACCATCCACATGCCCTAATTCACCATCCACATGCCCTAATTCACGTGCCCTAATTCACCATCCGCATGTCCTAATTCACCATCCACGTGCCCTAATTCACCATCCGCATGTCCTAATTCACCATCCACGTGCCCTAATTCACCATCCGCATGTCCTAATTCACCATCCACATGCCCTAATTCACCATCCACGTGCCCTAATTCACCATCCGCATGTCCTAATTCACCATCCACGTGCCCTAATTCACCATCCACAATCACTAATTCACCATCCACATGCCCTAATTCACCATCCACATGCCCTAATTCACCATCCGCATGTCCTAATTCACCATCCACATGCCCTAATTCACCATCCACGTGCCCTAATTCACCATCCACATGTCCTAATTCACCATCCACATGCCCTAATTCACCATCCACATGTCCTAATTCACCATCCACATGTCCTAATTCACCATCCACGTGCCCTAATTCACCATCCACATGCCCTAATTCACCATCCACATGCCCTAATTCACCATCCACATGTCCTAATTCACCATCCACATGCCCTAATTCACCATCCACATGCCCTAATTCACCATCCACATACCCTAATTCACCATCCACATGTCCTAATTCACCATCCACATGTCCTAATTCACCATCCACATGTCCTAATCATCTCATCACATGTTCAGTGGTGCCGGGCTAACTTCTGAAGGCTGCCATCTATTTGTTCTAGCTTGTGTCTAGATCTAGTATTGCGTGAATATAAAATAAACTCAGTATGGATTTACTAGACGCTGGATGGTAACATTAATTTAATATAGAGAGAGACCTTGAAATAACAGCTGTTTCCAGCAGGTGTGGTAAGTCGTGTCACACCCAGCAGGTGTGGTGAGTAGTGTAGCACCCAGCAGGTGTGGTGAGCGGTGTAACATCCAGTAGGTGTGGCGAGTGGTGTAACACCCAGAAGGTGTGGTGAGTAGTGTAGCACACAGCAGGTGTGGTAAGCGGTGTAGCATCCAGCAGGTGTAGTCAGCGGTGTAACACCCAGCAGGTGTGGTGAGTAGTGTAGCACCCAGCAGGTATGGTGAGCGGTGTAACATCCAGTAGGTGTGGCGAGCGGTGTAACACCCAGCAGGTGTGGTGAGTAGTGTAGCACCAAGCAGGTGTGGTAAGCGGTGTAGCATCCAGCAGGTGTGGTGAGTAGTGTAGCACCCAGCAGGTGTGGTAAGCGGTGTAGCATCCAGCAGGTGTGGTGAGTAGTGTAGCACCCAGCAGGTTTGGTGAGCGATGTAACATCCAGTAGGTGTGGCGAGCGGTGTAACACCCAGCAGGTGTGGTGAGTAGTGTAGCACCCAGCCGGTGTGGTAAGCAGTGTAGCATCCAGCAGGTGTGGTGAGTAGAGTAGCACCCAGCAGGTGTGGTGAGCGATGTAACATCCAGCAGGTGTGGCGAGCGGTGTAGTGAGTAGTGTAGCACCCAGCAGGTGTGGTAAGCGGTGTAGCATCCAACAGGTGTGGTGAGTAGTGTGGCACCCAGCAGGTGTGGTAAGCGGTGTAGCATACAACAGGTGTGGTGAGTAGTGTGGCACCCAGCAGGTGTGGTAAGCGGTGTAGCATACAACAGGTGTGGTGAGTAGTGTAGCACCCAGCAGGTGTGGTAAGCGGTGTAGCATCTAGCAAGTGTGGTGAGTAGTGTAGCACCCAGCAGGTGTGGTAAGCGGTGTAGCATCCAGCAGGTGTGGTGAGTAGTGTAGCACCCAGCAGGTGTGGTAAGCGGTGTAGCATCCAGCAGGTGTGGTGAGTAGTGTAGCACCCAGCAGGTGTGGTAAGCGGTGTAGCATCCAGCAGGTGTGGTCAGCGGTGTAACACCCAGCAGGTGTGTTGAGCGGTGTAACACCCAGCAGGTGTTGTGAGCGGTGTAACACCCAGCAGGTGTGGTGAGCGGTGTAACACCCAGCAGGTGTGGTGAGCGGTGTAACACCCAGCAGGTGTGGTGAGCGGTGTAACACCCAGCAGGTGTGGTGGGTGGTGTAACACCCAGCAGGTGTGGTAAGCGGTGTAACACCCAGCAGGTGTGGTGAGCGGTGTAACACCCAGCAGGTGTGGTGGGTGGTGTAACACCCAGCAGGTGTGGTAAGCGGTGTAACACCCAGCAGGTGTGGTGAGCGGTGTAACATCCAGCAGGTGTGGTAAGCGGTGTAGCATCCAACAGGTGTGGTGAGTAGTGTAGCACCCAGCAGGTGTGGTAAGCGGTGTAGCATCTAGCAAGTGTGGTGAGTAGTGTAGCACCCAGCAGGTGTGGTAAGCGGTGTACCATCCAGCAGGTGTGGTGAGTAGTGTAGCACCCAGCAGGTGTGGTAAGCGGTGTAGCATCCAGCAGGTGTGGTGAGCGGTGTAACACCCAGCAGGTGTGGTGAGCGGTGTAACACCCAGCAGGTGTGGTGGGCGGTGTAACACCCAGCAGGTGTGGTGAGCGGTGTAACACCCAGCAGGTGTGGTGGGTGGTGTAACACCCAGCAGGTGTGGTAAGCGGTGTAACACCCAACAGGTGTGGTGAGCGGTGTAACACCCAGCAGGTGTGGTGAGCGGTGTAACACCCAGCAGGTGTGGTGAGCGGTGTAACACCCAGCAGGTGTGGTGAGCGGTGTAACACCCAGCAGGTGTGGTGAGCGGTGTAACACCCAGCAGGTGTGGTGAGCGGTGTAACACCCAGCAGGTGTGGTGAGCGGTGTAACACCCAGCAGGTGTGGTGAGCGGTGTAACACCCAGCAGGTGTGGTGAGCGGTGTAACACCCAGCAGGTGTGGTGAGCGGTGTAACACCCAGCAGGTGTGGTGGGTGGTGTAACACCCAGCAGGTGTGGTAAGCGGCGTAACACCCAGCAGGTGTGGTGAGCGGTGTAACACCCAGGTGTGGTGGGTGGTGTAACACCCAGCAGGTGTGGTAAGCGGTGTAACATCCAGCAGGTGTGGTGAGCGGTGTAACACCCAGCAGGTGTGGTGAGCGGTGTAACACCCAGCAGGTGTGGTGAGCGGTGTAACACCCAGCAGGTGTGGTGAGCGGTGTAACACCCAGCAGGTGTGGTGAGCGGTGTAACACCCAGCAGGTGTGGTGAGCGGTGTAACACCCAGCAGGTGTGGTGAGCGGTGTAACACCCAGCAGGTGTGGTGAGCGGTGTAACACCCAGCAGGTGTGGTGAGCGGTGTAACACCCAGCAGGTGTGGTGAGCGGTGTAACACCCAGCAGGTGTGGTGAGCGGTGTAACACCCAGCAGGTGTGGTGAGCGGTGTAACACCCAGCAGGTGTGGTGAGCGGTGTAACACCCAGCAGGTGTGGTGAGCGGTGTAACACCCAGCAGGTGTGGTGAGCGGTGTAACACCCAGCAGGTGTGGTGAGCGGTGTAACACCCAGCAGGTGTGGTGAGCGGTGTAACACCCAGCAGGTGTGGTGAGCAGGTGTAACACCCAGCAGGTGTGGTGAGCGGTGTAACACCCAGCAGGTGTGGTGAGCGGTGTAACACCCAGCAGGTGTGGTGAGCGGTGTAACACCCAGCAGGTGTGGTGAGCGGTGTAACACCCAGCAGGTGTGGTGAGCGGTGTAACACCCAGCAGGTGTGGTGAGCGGTGTAACACCCAGCAGGTGTGGTGAGCGGTGTAACACCCAGCAGGTGTGGTGAGCGGTGTAACACCCAGCAGGTGTGGTGAGCGGTGTAACACCCAGCAGGTGTGGTGAGCGGTGTAACACCCAGCAGGTGTGGTGAGCGGTGTAACACCCAGCAGGTGTGGTGAGCGGTGTAACACCCAGCAGGTGTGGTGAGCGGTGTAACACCCAGCAGGTGTGGTGAGCGGTGTAACACCCAGCAGGTGTGGTGAGCGGTGTAACACCCAGCAGGTGTGGTGAGCGGTGTAACACCCAGCAGGTGTGGTGAGCGGTGTAACACCCAGCAGGTGTGGTGAGCGGTGTAACACCCAGCAGGTGTGGAGAGCGGTGTAACACCCAGCAGGTGTGGTGAGCGGTGTAACACCCAGCAGGTGTGGTGAGCGGTGTAACACCCAGCAGGTGTGGTGAGCGGTGTAACACCCAGCAGGTGTGGTGAGCGGTGTAACACCCAGCAGGTGTGGTAAGCGGTGTAACACCCAGCAGGTGTGGTGAGCGGTGTAACACCCAGCAGGTGTGGTGAGCGGTGTAACCCCCAGCAGGTGTGGTGAGCGGTGTAACACCCAGCAGGTGTGGTGAGCAGGTGTGGTGAGCGGTGTAACACCCAGCAGGTGTGTGAGCGGTGTAACACCCAGCAGGTGTGGAGAGCGGTGTAACACCCAGCAGGTGTGGTGAGCGGTGTAACACCCAGCAGGTGTGGTGAGCGGTGTAACACCCAGCAGGTGTGGTGGGTGGTGTAACACCCAGCAGGTGTGGTAAGCGGTGTAACACCCAGCAGGTGTGGTGAGCGGTGTAACACCCAGGTGTGGTGGGTGGTGTAACACCCAGCAGGTGTGTTCAGCGGTGTAACACCCAGCAGGTGTGGTGAGCGGTGTAACATCCAGCAGGTGTGGTAAGCGGTGTAGCATCCAGCAGGTGTGGTGAGTAGTGTAGCACCCAGCAGGTGTGGTAAGCGGTGTAGCCAGCAGGTGTGGTGAGCGGTGTAACACCCAACAGGTGTGGTGAGCTGTGTAACACCCAGCAGGTGTTGTGAGCGGTGTAACACCCAGCAGGTGTGGTGAGCGGTGTAACACCCAGCAGGTGTGGTGAGCGGTGTAACACCCAGCAGGTGTGGTGGGTGGTGTAACACCCAGCAGGTGTGGTAAGCGGTGTAACACCCAGCAGGTGTGGTGAGCGGTGTAACACCCAGCAGGTGTGGTGAGCGGTGTAACACCCAGCAGGTGTGGTGAGCGGTGTAACACCCAGCAGGTGTGGTGAGCGGTGTAACACCCAGCAGGTGTGGTGAGCGGTGTAACACCCAGCAGGTGTGGTGAGCGGTGTAACACCCAGCAGGTGTGGTGAGCGGTGTAACACCCTGCTGGGGTGGTGTGGTGTAGCACCCAGCAGGTGTGGTGTAACACCCAGCAGGTGTGGTGAGTAGTGTAGCACCCAGCAGGTGTGGTAAGCGGTGTAGCATCCAGCAGGTGTGGTGAGCGGTGGTAACACCCAGCCGGGGTGGTGAGCGGTGTAACACCCAGCAGGTGTGGTGAGCGGTGTAACACCCAGCAGGTGTGGTGAGCGGTGTAACACCCAGCAGGTGTGGTGAGCGGTGTAACACCCAGCAGGTGTGGTGAGCGGTGTAACACCCAGCAGGTGTGGTGAGCGGTGTAACACCCAGCAGGTGTGGTGAGCGGTGTAACACCCAGCAGGTGTGGTGAGCGGTGTAACACCCAGCAGGTGTGGTGAGCGGTGTAACACCCAGCAGGTGTGGTGAGCGGTGTAACACCCAGCAGGTGTGGTGAGCGGTGTAACACCCAGCAGGTGTGGTGAGCGGTGTAACACCCAGCAGGTGTGGTGAGCGGTGTAACACCCAGCAGGTGTGGTGAGCGGTGTAACACCCAGCAGGTGTGGTGAGCGGTGTAACACCAGCAGTGAGCGGTGTAACACCCAGCAGGTGTGGTGAGCGGTGTAACACCCAGCAGGTGTGGTGAGCGGTGTAACACCCAGCAGGTGTGGTGAGCGGTGTAACACCCAGCAGGTGTGGTGAGCGGTGTAACACCCAGCAGGTGTGGTGAGCGGTGTAACACCCAGCAGGTGTGGTGAGCGGTGTAACACCCAGCAGGTGTGGTGAGCAGTGTAACACCCAGCAGGTGTGGTGAGCGGTGTAACACCCAGCAGGTGTGGTGAGCGGTGTAACACCCAGCAGGTGTGGTGAGCGGTGTAACACCCAGCAGGTGTGGTGAGCGGTGTAACACCCAGCAGGTGTGGTGAGCGGTGTAACACCCAGCAGGTGTGGTGAGCGGTGTAACACCCAGCAGGTGTGGTGAGCGGTGTAACACCCAGCAGGTGTGGTGAGCGGTGTAACACCCAGCAGGTGTGGTGAGCGGTGTAACACCCAGCAGGTATGGTGGGCGGTGTAACACCCAGCAGGTGAGCGGTGTAACACCCAGGTGTAACACCCAGCAGGTGTGGTGAGCGGTGTAACACCCAGCAGGTGTGGTGAGCGGTGTAACACCCAGCAGGTGTGGTGAGCTGTGTAACACCCAGCAGGTGTGGTGAGCGGTGTAACACCCAGCAGGTGTGGTGAGCGGTGTAACACCCAGCAGGTGTGGTGAGCGGTGTAACACCCAGCAGGTGTGGTGAGCGGTGTAACACCCAGCAGGTGTGGTGAGCGGTGTAACACCCAGCAGGTGTGGTGAGCGGTGTAACACCCAGCAGGTGTGGTGAGCGGTGTAACACCCAGCAGGTGTGGTGAGCGGTGTAACACCCAGCAGGTGTGGTGAGCGGTGTAACACCCAGCAGGTGTGGTGAGCGGTGTAACACCCAGCAGGTGTGGTGAGCGGTGTAACACCCAGCAGGTGTGGTGAGCGGTGTAACACCCAGCAGGTGTGGTGAGCGGTGTAACACCCAGCAGGTGTGGTGAGCGGTGTAACACCCAGCAGGTGTGGTGAGCGGTGTAACACCCAGCAGGTGTGGTGAGCGGTGTAACACCCAGCAGGTGTGGTGAGCGGTGTAACACCCAGCAGGTGTGGTGAGCGGTGTAACACCCAGCAGGTGTGGTGAGCGGTGTAACACCCAGCAGGTGTGGTGAGCGGTGTAACACCCAGCAGGTGTGGTGAGCGGTGTAACACCCAGCAGGTGTGGTGAGCGGTGTAACACCCAGCAGGTGTGGTGAGCGGTGTAACACCCAGCAGGTGTGGTGAGCGGTGTAACACCCAGCAGGTGTGGTGAGCGGTGTAACACCCAGCAGGTGTGGTGAGCGGTGTAACACCCAGCAGGTGTGGTGAGCGGTGTAACACCCAGCAGGTGTGGTGAGCGGTGTAACACCCAGCAGGTGTGGTGAGCGGTGTAACACCCAGCAGGTGTGGTGAGCGGTGTAACACCTAGCAGGTGTGGTGAGCGGTGTAACACCCAGCAGGTGTGGTGAGCGGTGTAACACCCAGCAGGTGTGGTGAGCGGTGTAACACCTAGCAGGTGTGGTGAGCGGTGTAACACCCAGCAGGTGTGGTGAGCGGTGTAACACCCAGCAGGTGTGGTGAGCGGTGTAACACCCAGCAGGTGTGGTGAGCGGTGTAACACCCAGCAGGTGTGGTGAGCGGTGTAACACCCAGCAGGTGTGGTGAGCGGTGTAACACCCAGCAGGTGTGGTGAGCGGTGTAACACCCAGCAGGTGTGGTGAGCAGTGTAACACCCAGCAGGTGTGGTGAGCAGTGTAACACCCAGCAGGTGTGGTGAGCAGTGTAACACCCAGCAGGTGTGGTGAGCGGTGTAACACCCAGCAGGTGTGTTGAGCGGTGTAACACCCAGCAGGTGTGGTGAGCGGTGTAACACCCAGCAGGTGTGGTGAGCGGTGTAACACCCAGCAGGTGTGGTGAGCGGTGTAACACCCAGCAGGTGTGGTGAGCGGTGTAACACCCAGCAGGTGTGGTGAGCGGTGTAACACCCAGCAGATGTGGTGAGCGGTGTAACACCTAGCAGGTGTGGTGAGCGGTGTAACACCCAGCAGGTGTGGTGAGCGGTGTAACACCCAGCAGGTGTGGTGAGCGGTGTAACACCCAGCAGGTGTGGTGAGCGGTGTAACACCCGGCAGGTGTGGTGAGCGGTGTAACACCCAGCAGGTGTGGTGAGCGGTGTAACACCCAGCAGGTGTGGTGAGCGGTGTAACCCCAAGGTTCACAAAAGTAGTATTACGAAGGATTTTAAAATTCCCTTCCTAATATACGCAAATTTGCATTTGAATCCTTTTGATATGTAGCTTTTGAAGAAATTAATGGGATTATATTGGTTTAACAAGACTGACGCTATCAAACCATTTTCTAAATTGTATTTGAAATTCCTTACAACCAATTTTATAAGTATAAATTATTTCTCAATCTGAAATATTATATTTATTTTTTTTTAATTGTGATTTGATATATTCAGGTTACATTTTTGTCTAAATTTTACTCGAAATTCTTTCAATTCAATATATACGATTCAAGATAGATCTGTTACATGAATATCTAAGAGGTATATTGGAAATATTATTATGAAAAAACCTCTGTAGTCCATGTGGCCAAAAGTAAGCTTTAATATATTACAAAGTAATCATAATAACCGTGAAAACATGGCAAACTCTAAATATAATTCCTTACTGGTATATCCCTTTTCAGTGAAAAGGTTAATTGATTTACACTGCGAGTCACTGTTAGACAAGTTTAGATTTCAAAGGGATATAGGAAAGTACTTGTGGACTGGGGTAACGAAGAGAGCTATCAGTATGGCAGCGTTCTTAACACAATACAAGCTGCCCAAAGGACATTTATCCCATATAAGAAAATTAGATCGAACAGAAATGGCTCTAAATGGATGAATAATAGGCTCAGATATCTTTTAGGACAGAAAAAAAGAATTTATAGGCGCTTCAAAAGAGGTGAGGGTCATCTTATGAATCAGTATATTGACATTATGAGGGACCTACAAGGTAGGTCCTACAAGTTTGTATTGTATACCATTCTTGTACAACTTGTCAGACACTGCAACATCATGGAGTCTTGATTCTGAGGACATGTGCATAACCTTCACGACTACGACAACTACTACTACAACTAACCCATCTCTTTGGGTAGGACCTGCTTCCAGTGGAGAATCCCGCCTACCAGTGACTATGCCCTCGTCTGCTACACGTCCCCCTTTTCACCTGACGTTAGTATAAAAGCGCCAGGGGGACTGATTACCTCATTTTCTGTATATAGTTCTACTGCCTTTAAGTTATGTCCTGGAATTTGTATTGATAAAGCCAACGGATTGCGAAACGTCTACAGTAAAGATACCCAGATGTTGCATATGTGTCTTAGTTTCAAATTTACTGATGTTCTTCAATAGAACATTTGACAGTGATAAAGAATATGATTTTGTTTATTTGGATTTTAGTAAAGCCTTCGATAGAGTACCTCACGAGAGACTCTTAAGAAAAGTGGCAGCTCATGGTATAGAAGGTAAAGTTCTAGCATGGATAGAGGCATGGCTTACCAATAGAAAGCAGAGAGTTTCGATTAATGGGGTCAATTCTGAATGGGGATTAGTCACTTGTGGCAATCCACAAGGATCAGTTTTAGGCCCTCTCTTGTTCATAATTTACGTTAATGACCTTGATGAAGGGATTACGAGTGACATGAGAAAATTTGCTGATGATACAAAGAAAGGCTGTATGATTCATTCTGAGGAGGATAGCAATGAACTCCAGGACGATTTGAACAAATTAATGTCTTGGTCTGAAAAATGGCAGATGAAGTTCAATGTGGATAAGTGTAAGGTACTTGCCCTTGGTAATGAAAATAACCCTCGAAGCTATAATCTAGGTGAAGTAGAGCTTGATCATACAGAATGTGAAAAAGACTTGGGAGTCGTGGTAAGCAGAAACCTAAAGCCAAGACAGCAGTGCCTAAGTGTGCGCAACAAGGCTAACAGATTACTTGGATTTATCTCAAGAAGTATAAGTAACAGAAGTCCAAAAGTTATTTTACAGCTCTATACATCACTAGTGAGGCCTCATTTAGATTATGCCTCTCAGTTTTGGTCTCCTTACTACAGGATGAATATAAACTCATTAGAGAAAATACAGAGAATGACTAAAATGATTTACTGTGTACGGAATCTCCCATATAAAGTTAGACTTAAAGCCTTAAATCTCCACTCTCTGGAGAGGCGTAGAATGAGGGGAGATATCATTGAAGTGTATAAGTGGATGACGGGCATAAACAAAGGAGATATTAATAAAGTACTGAGGGTGTCGAACCAGGTAAGAACCAGAAATAATGGATTTAAGTTGAATAAATTTAGATTTAGAAAGGACATAAGTAAGTACTGGTTTTCTAACAGAGTTGTAGATGCGTGGAACAGTCTTCCCAGTGGGCTGATCGAGGCTAGGACCTTGGGTAGCTTTAAGAAGAGATTGGACAAATATATGAGTGGGAGGGGTTTGTGTGTGGGTAAACTGGTCAATATGATGAATATCTATATTTAATGAGGAGTTATTAGAACTTTTGTCTTTAAAAAATAGTAAGTTGTTTTTCTTACAAGATTTCAGATAATTCTCAAAAAAAAAAATAAAAAAAATTCAACTGCTAATAAATTGAAAATTTTTGAAAACTCGCATTTTTTTTTTTTTTTTTTTTTTTTTTTTGAGTTGAATGAACCCTTACCAGTGTGATGTAAGAGCCGTCCATCTGATAGCCATAGTTTCTTAATACCATCTAACATTTTCGTTTATAACTTCTGAATTCCTTATTTAAACGGTATCAAATTTTAAACCCTGACCGACCATTACTGGATAAAGGTTGGTAGAGCAGCTGACATGTGCAGCTGCTCTCTGCTCGGTTATATTTAGAGAATACACGAATTTGATTTCCGTGAAATTTATTTAAATATCCTCGTTTGTTTGGGCTCACAATTTCAGGCATTTTTAAAACCCTGATCCTTAAAGTCTTAATACCTGGGTATTAAGAATCCTAATTCTCAGGTATTAGGAATTTATAGAGCACTGTATTAATTTTTTAATACACTGGAATTAAAGATATTAACACTTGGGTAAATATTTGATATCCGGGAATTGAAAAATTTTAATGGCCTTGTATTAAACCACTCTGCATTATTAGACCACTCTGCACCATTCCTTTCGCATGCCTTGAGGAAGAGGAGGCTTGGCTTTGGAGATACTGGGTAATTTTTCTCGGATCGCGTAGCGACCTACATACATTTAGTTTATGCTGTATGTACACATGCTGTCATGCGTACATGTGTCTGGTTAGCTTCTACAATCTCATACACATTTGCGAGACCAGAAACAACGCTAAATCTCTATGAAAATTTGCGTGATTTTTTTTTTCACGAAAATTTTCATAACATTTTGATATCAATGTTGGCTGGCACATCTCACTTGTTATTTACCGCTCCACTGCTCACTGTTTTTATGTTCACCAGGTTTATGTGTTTCTGAATGATAACTCTCTTTGTGTGGGAGAGACGTCGGTGATAAAGGATTCTATATTATTGCATTTCTGTCTTTTTACCACCACACACACTGGCCAACATTACTAACACACACACACTGACCAGCACCACCACCACATACAGATAAAATTCACCAGTACACACATACACACACACAGGGCCAGGAGCTGAGTCTCGACCCCTGCAACCACAATTAGGTGAATACACACACACACACACACACACACACACACACACACACACAAGGTGGACAGAGACAGGATGTTCCAGACAGGGGACACAGAAACAAGGGGTCACAATTGGAAGCTGAAGACTCAGACGAGTCACAGGGATGTTGGGAAGTATTTCTTCAGTCATAGAGTCGTCAGGAAGTGGAATAGCCTAGCAAGTGAAGTAGTGGAGGTAGGAACCATACATAGTTTTAAGAAGAGGTATGACAAAGCTCAGGAAGCAAAGAGGGAGAGGACCTAGCAGCGATCAGTGAAAAGGCGGGGCCAGGAGCTGAGTCTCGACCCCTGCAACCACAATTAGGTGAGTACACACACACACACACAGTGAAGAGGCGGGGCCAGGAGCTGTGAATCGACCCCTGCAACGACGACTAGGTGAGTACAACTAGGTGAGTACACACAAACACACACAAGGGCCAAGAGCTATGAATCGACCCCTGCAACCACAAATAGGTGAGTATACACAGATGCCTACTTCACTACCACACATACTGACCAACATTACCACCACACACACACACACACACACAGTTGGAAGTTGCAGACACAGATGAATCACAGGGATGTTAGGAAGTATTTCTTAAGCCACAGAGTAGTCAGGAAGTGGAATAGTTTGGGAAGCGATGTAGTGGAGGCAGAATCCATACATAGCTTTAAGCAGAGGTATGATAAAGCTCACGGTTCATGGAGAGTGACCTAGTAGCGACCAGTGAAGAGGCGGGGCCAGGAGCTTGGACTAGACCCCTGCAACCTCAACTAGGTGAGTACAACTAGGTGAGTACACACACACACATGCACACATCTAGGGGACAAACCAGAGTACCTGAGCATGTACCTCGACCGAGACAGAACACAAGAAGAAAGGATGATACTGAAAGAGAGGGTGCAACGTCGCAAGGCAGAATGGGAGGCAAGGAGGGAGGGGAGCAGGAGAAACCAGACCAAGGTAGAACAACAAACACAACCTCCTCCAGTATCACCCACAGAGGTAACCCAACCATGGCAACCCCAATGCAATCAAACAACCTAATCCAAAACCCACACACTGTGCCCTCTGCCCCATCCCCTTCACCACAAACCCCACCCCCACAGTAACCCACACACTGTACCCTCTGCCTCCATCCCACTCACCACAAACCCCACCCCCACAGTAACCCACAGTTGCCTGCACACTTTACCCTCTACCCCCATCCTCCACATCACAATCACCACCCCCATTGTATCCCCTCATAGGCCTTCTACCCCCACCCTCCTCACCACAACCCCCTCCCCCCACTGCAACTCCCCATTGGCCCTCTGCCCCCACCCTGCACACCACAGACCCCACCCCCACAGCAACCCCCTATAAGCCCCCACCAGGGCACCTGCTCCCCCAAACCCACCATTCTCCCCAGACCACAGTTATAGGAAAGAAGTTGAAGGTTTGGTACATGAACGTGGATGGAATAATGAATGAATGTGAGGAGTGGCATGAAAGAATCAAGATGTCCCCAGACATCATAGCAGTCACAGAAGCAACTTCTCATGGGGACAATAACAGACACAATCTTCCCACCTGGATATCAGATCCTGAGGGAGGATAGAAGAAGCAGGGGGGGAGGTTGGGTTGCACTTCTCATTAAAAACCGATGGGGTTATCAGGAAATGGTAGGAATGGACGAGACTGGAGAAAGGGATTACATAGTAGGTACAGTTCAGTCAGGGAAACATAAGGTAGTCATTGCAGTGATGTATAACCCACTACAGAATTGCAGGTGGCTGAGAGAGGAATATGATGAGTGCAACAGAGCAATAGTGAACACACTAGATGAGGTGGCAAGAAGAGCTCACTTGAGTAGAGGAAAGTAACTGGTTATGGGCGACTTCAACCACAACAAGATTGACTGGGAAAACCTTGAGCCACATGGGGGTCCCGAAACATGTAGAGTCAAGATGATGGATGTGGTCCTGGAAAACCTTATGCACCAACATGTTAAGGACACTACCAGAGAGAGAGGGGAAGATTAACCAGCAAGATTGGACCTTGTGTTCACCCTGAGTAGCTCAGACATCGAGGACATCACATATGAAAGGCCCCTTGGAACTAGCGACCACGTGGTTCTGAGCTTTGAATACATCGTAGAGCTACAAGTGGAGAGGGCAACAGGAGTAGAAAAGGAAAAGTCAAACTATAAAAGAGGGGACAACACAGGTATGAGGACCTTCTGCAAGAGGTTCAGTGGGAGAGAGAGTTGGTAGGAAAGTCAGTAAACGAAATGATGGACTATGTAACAATAAAATGCAAGGAGGCAGAGGAAAGGTTTGTTCCCATGGGTAACAGAAATAATGGGAAGACCAGGATGAATCCTCGGTTTACCCAAAGGTGTAGGGAGGTAAAAACTAAGTGTGCTAGAGAATGGAACAAATACAGAAGGCAAATGAGCCAGGAAAATAAAGAGATTAGTCGACAAGCCAGAAACGAGCATGCACAGACAAGGAGGGAGGCCCAACGGCAGTACGAAAACGACATAGCATCGATAGTCAAGTCTGACCCGAAACTGCCTAACAGCCACATCAGGAGGAAGACAACAGTCAAGGACCAAGTAATCAGGCTGAGGAAAGAAGGAGAGGAGCTCACAAGAAACGACCAAGAAGTATGTGAGGAGCTCATCAGATTTCAGGAAGTATTTACAGTGGAGGCAGAAGGAACACTGGAAAAGTCAAAACAGAGGGGTACACCAACAAGGGATATACCAACAAGTGTTGGATGAAATACACACAACCTTGGAGGAGGTGAAGAAACTTCTAAGTGACCTTAATACATCAAAGGCGGTGGGACCAGACAACTCTCCGTGGGTCCTCAGAGAGGGAGCAGAGACACTGTGTGGGCCACTAACCAAAATCTCCAAAACATCCCTGGAAACTGGTCAACTGCCTGAAGTATAAAAGACGGCAAATGTGATCCCAATCTTTAAGAAAGGGGACAGAATCGAAGCTCTAAACTATAGACCAATGTCACCGACGTGTAAAGTATGCAGAATCATGTAGAAGATTATCAGGAGGAGAGTGGTGGAGCATTTGGAACGGAACAAGGTTATAAACGACAGACAACACGGATTCATGGAAGGCCAATCCTGTGTCACAAACCTACTGGAGTTTTATGACAACGTAACTGAAGTAAGACATGAGAGGGAGGGGTGGGTCGATTGCTTTTTCTTGGACCTCAAGAAGGCCTTCGACACAGTTCCTCACTAGAGATTAGTGCAGAAGCTAGAGGATCAGGCACGTATAACAAGAAAGGCACTACAGTGGATCAGAGAATACCTGACAGGGAGGCAACAGTGAATCATGGTACGTGATGAGGTATCACAGTGGGCGCCTGTGACGAGCGGGGTCCCACAGGGGTCAGTCCTAGGGCCAGTGCTTTTCTTGGTTTATATGAATGACATGACAGAAGGGATAAACTCAGAAGTGTCCTTATTTGCAGATGATGTGAAGTTAATGAGGAGAATTAAATCAGATGAGGACCAGACCGGTCTACAAAGAGACCTGGACAGGCTGGACCCATGGTCCAGCAACTGGCTCTTTGAATTTAACCCCGCCAAATGCAAAGTCATGAAGATCGGGGAAGGGCAAAGAAGACCGCAGACAAGGTGTAGGCTAGGCGGCCAAAGACTGCAAACCTCACTGAAGAAAGATCTGGGGATGAGTATAACATCAAGCACGTCGCCTGAAGCCCACATTAACCAAATAACTCCTGCGACATATGGGTGCCTGGCAAACCTGAGAATAGCGTTCCGATACCTCAGTCCCATACTGAAGTACGCAGCACCAGTTTGGAACCCACACCTGGTCAAGCACATCAAGAAATTAGAGAAAGTGCAAACAGGAGATTTAAGGAAGTTTTTACAGTAGAGACAGGAAGGGCTGGGGGAAGACAGCACAGAAGGGAACATCAAGAGGGAATATACCAACAAGTGTTGGATGACATACGAACAACTGAGGAGGAGGTGAAGAAGCTCTTAAGTGACCTTGACACCTCAAAGGTGATGGGACCGGACAACATCTCCCCATGGGTCCTTAGAGAAGGAGCAGAGATGCTGTGAGTGCCTCTAACCACAATCTTCAACACATCCCTTGAAACTGGGCAACTACTTGAGAAATGGAAGACAGCTAATGTAGTCCCCATATTTAAGAAAGGAAACAGAAACGAGGCACTAAACTACAGACCTGTGTCTCTGACATGTATTGTGTGCAAAGTCATGGAGAAGATTATTAGGAGGAGAGTGGTCGAACACCTGGAAAGGAACAAGATTATAAATGAAAACCAGCATGGGTTCATGGAAGGCAAATCCTGTGTCACAAACCTCCTGGAGTTTTATGACAAGGTAACAGAAGTAAGACACGAGAGAGAGGGGTGGGTAGATTGCGTTTTCCTAGACTGCAGGAAGGCCTTTGACACAGTTCCCCACAAGAGATTAGTGCAGAAGCTGGAGGATCAGGCGCATGTAAAAGGGAGGGCACTGCAATGGATAAGGGAATACCTGACAGGGAGGCAGCAACGAGTCATGGTACGTGAAGAGGTATCACAGTGGGCGCCTGTTACGAGCGGGGTCCCACAGGGGTCAGTTCTAAGACCAGTGCTATTTTTGATATATGTGAACGACATGATGGAAGGAATAGACTCTGAAGTGTCCCTGTTCGCAGATGATGTGAAGCTGATGAGAAGAATTAAATCGGACGAGGATGAGGCAGGACTGCAAAGAGACCTGGACAGGCTGGACATGTGGTCCAGTAACTGGCTTCTCGAATTCAATCCAGCCAAATGCAAAGTCAAGAAGATTGGGGAGGGACAAAGAAGACCGCAGACAGAGTATAGGCTAGGTGGACAAAGACTACAGATCTCACTCAGGGAGAAAGACCTTGGGGTGACCATAACACCGAGCACATCACCAGAGGCACACATCAACCAAATAACTGCTGCAGCATACGGGCGCCTGGCAAACCTGAGAATAGCGTTTCGATACCTTAATAAGGAATCGTTCAAGACACTGTACACTGTGTATGTTAGGCCCATACTGGAGTATGCAGCACCAGTCTGGAACCCACACCTGGTCAAGCACGTCAAGAAGTTAGAGAAAGTACAAAGGTTTGCAACAAGGCTAGTCCCAGAGCTCAAGGGAATGTCGTACAAGGAAAGGTTAAGGGAAATCGGACTGACGACACTGGAGGACAGAAGGGTCAGGGGAGACATGATAACGACATACAAGATACTGCGGGGAATAGACAAGGTGGACAGAGATAGGATGTTCCAGAGAGGGGACACAGGGACAAGGGGTCACAACTGAAAGCTGAAGACTCAGACGAGTCACAGGGACGTTAGGAAGTATTTCTTCAGTCATAGAGTTGTCAGCAAGTGGAATAGCCTATCAAGTGAAGTAGAGGAGGCAGGAACCATACATAGTTTTAAGAAGAGGTATGACAAAGCTCAGGAAGCAGAGAGAGAGAGGACCCAGTAGCGATCAGTGAAGAGGCGGAGCCAGGAGCTGAGTCTCGACCCCTGCAACCACAATTAGGTGAGTACAATTAGGTGAGTACATACATCAGGCTCATATAACAGGAAGGGCACTGCAATGGATCAGAGAATAGGGAGGCAACAACGAGTCATGGTACGTGATGAGGTATCACAGTGGGCACCTGTGACGAGCGAGGTCCCACAGGGGTCGGTCCTAGGACCAGTGCTATTTTAGGTATATGTGAACGACATGATTGAAGGGTTAGACTCAGAAGTGTCCCTGTTCGTAGACGATGTGAAGTTAATGAGGAGAATTAAATCAGAGGAGGACCGGGCAGGACTTCAAAGAGACCTGGACAGACTGGACACCTGGCCCAGCAAGTGGCTTCTCGAATTTAATCCCGCCAAATGCAAAGTCATGAAGATAGGGAAAGGGTACAGAAGACCGCAGACAGAGTATAGGCTAGGTGGCCAAAGACTGCAAACCTCGCTCAAGGAGAAAGATCTTGGAGTGAGTATAACACCGAGCATGTCTCCGGAAGCACACATCAACCAGGTAACTGCTGCAGCATATGGGCGCCTGGCAAACCTGAGAACAGCGTTCCGATACCTTAATGAGGAATCGTTCAAGACACTGTACACCGTGTACGTCAGGCCCATACTGGAGTATGCAGCACCTGTTTGGAACCCGCACTTGATAAAGCACGTCAAGAAACTAGAGAAAGTGCAAAGGATTGCAACAAGGTTAGTTCCAGAGCTAAGGGGAATGTCTTATAAAGAAAGGTAAAGGAAAATCGGCCTGACGACACTAGAGGACAGGAGGGTCAGGGGAGATATGATAACGACATATAAAATACTGAGCAGAATAGACAAGGTGGACAAAGACAGGATGTTCCAGGGAGGGGACACAGAAACAAGAGGTCACAATTGGAAGTTGAAAACACAGATGAGTCAGAGAGATATCAGGAAGTATTTCTTTTGTCATAGAGTGGTCAGGCAGTGGAATAGCCTAGAAAGTGACGTAGTGGAGGCAGGAACCATACATAGTTTTAAGACGAGGTTTGATAAAGCTCATGGAGCAGGGAGAGAGAGGACCCAGTAGTAACCGGTGAAGAGGCGGAGCCAGGAGCTAAGACTTGATCCGTACAATCACAAATAGGTGAGTACACACACACACACACACACACACACACACACACACACACACACACACACACACACACACACACACACACACACACACACACACACACACACACACACACACACACACACACACACACACACACACACACACACACACTGACATGTATAGTATGCAAAATCATGGAGAAGATTATCAGGAGAAGAGTGGTGGAAGACCTAGAAAGGAATGATCTCATCAAGAGCAGCCAGCATGGTTTCAGGGACGGGAAATCCTGTGTCACAAACCTACTGGAGCTCTATGACATGGTGACAGCAGTAAGACAAGAGAGAGAGGGGTGGGTGTATTGCATTTTCTTGGACTGCAAGAAGGCGTTTGACACAGTTCCACACAAGAGATTGGTGCAAAAACTGGAGGACCAAGCAGGGATAACAGGGAAGGCACTACAATGGATCAGGGAATACTTGTCAGGAAGACAGCAGCGAGTCATGGTACGTGGCGAGGTGTCAGAGTGGGCACCTGTGACCAGCGGGGTCCCGCAGGGGTCAGTCCTAGGACCAGTGCTGTTTCTGGTATTTGTGAACGACATGACGGAAGGAATAGACTCTGAGGTGTCCCTGTTTGCAGATGACGTGAAGTTGATGAGAAGAATACACTCGATCGAAGACCAGGCTGAACTACAAAGGGACCTGGACAGGCTGCAGACCTGGTCCAGCAATTGGCTCCTGGAGTTCAATCCCACCAAGTGCAAAGTCATGAAGATTGGGGAAGGGCAAAGAAGGCCGCAGACGGAGTACAGTCTAGGGGGTCAGAGACTACAAACCTCACTCAAGGAAAAAGATCTTGGGGTGAGTATAACACCAGGCACATCTCCTGAAGCGCACATCAACCAAATAACTGCTGCAGCATATGGGCGCCTAGCAAACCTCAGAACAGCATTCCGACATCTTAATAAGGAATCGTTCAGGACTCTGTACACCGTATACGTTAGGCCCATATTGGAGTATGCGGCACCAGTTTGGAACTCACACCTAGCCAAGCACGTAAAGAAACTAGAGAAAGTGCAAAGGTTTGCAACAAGACTAGTCCCAGAGCTAAGAGGTATGTCCTACGAGGAGAGGTTAAGGGAAATCAACCTGACGACACTGGAGGACAGGAGAGATAGGGGGGACATGATAACGACATACAAAATACTGAGAGGAATTGGCAAGGTGGACAAAGACAGGAGGTTCTAGAGATTGCACACAGAAACAAGGGGACACAGTTAGAAGTTTAAGACACAGATGAATCACAGGGATGTTAGGAAGTATTTCTTCAGCCACAGAGTAGTCAGTAAGTGGAATAGTTTGGGAAGCGATGTAGTGGAGGCAGGATCCATACATAGCTTTAAGCAGAGGTATGATAAAGCTCACGGCTCAGGGAGAGTGACCTAGTAGCGATCAGTGAAGAGGCGGGGCCAGGAGCTCGGACTCGACCCCCGCAACCTCAACTAGGTGAGTACAACTAGGTGAGTACACACTCACACACACACACACACTCATAAACACACACACACACACACACACACACACACACACACACACACACACACAAACACACACACACACACACACACATACACACACACACACACACTCATACACACACACACACACACACATACACACACACACACACACACACACACACACACACACACACACACACACACACACACACACAAACACACACACACACACACAAACACACAAACATAGGCAACATTGTAAGTAGGTGCGGGTCAAGTCCCAGGAGGGTGGGGGTAAGGTCACAAGAGGTTGTGGTCACAAGCGACCACTGAGAATCCACATTACACTCCAAGCCCAAGTCACCTACTTTTCAGACACATAATAAACCCACACATAATTCCACACATAATTACACACACACACACACACACACACACACACACACACACACACACTCGAAGGGGAGAAACCGACCAATCAAGCTGATTCTCAGGACGGAAACAGTGCGGAACAGGATCCTCCAAGAGAAACCACGATTGAAATACTCGGAAGAGTACAAGAGGGTGTTCCTAGACAGAGACAGAACAAAATCAGAACGACAGCAGCTGAGGGAGAGGACAAAAAAGCGAAAGGAGCTAGGAAAAGAGACAAGGAGGGAACCAGCAGAGGTCAGTCAGAGCAGGACAGAACAGCAAGGGCAAGCACACACACAACTACTCTCAGAACCATACAACCTATCACACCATCCCAACACACACTACAATCCATACCCACAGCCTCCACCCAACACCGAGCTATAGAATCCCACAGTATGCCACCAGGTCTCCCACCCTCACAGGCCCCCCAAACCACAGTGTTGGAAAGGAAACTGAAGGTATGGTACACAAACGCTGATGGAATAACAAATAAGTGGGAGGAGTGGCATGAAAGAGTCAAAGAAGCATCACCGGACATCATAGCTCTCACAGAAACCAAGCTTACAGGTATGATAACAAATGCCATCTTTCCAACGGGATACCAAATCCTGAGGAAAGACAGAGGGAACAGGGGGTGTGGAGGAGTGGCGTTGCTGATCAAAAATCGCTGGAATTTTGATGAGCTGGAGAGAGGAGATAGCGGAGAAGAAAGTGATTACATAGAGGGAAGACTTCACTCTGGAGGTCCCAAGGTGGTAATAGCAGTGACGTATAACCCACCACAGAACAGCAGGAGGCCAAGGCAAGAGTACGACGAGAGCAATAGAGCGATGGTTGACACACTGGCTAGAGTGGCCAGAAGAGCTCATGCATGCAGGGCAAAGCTCCTGATCATGGGTGACTTTAACCACAAGGAGATCGATTGGGAGAACTTGGACCCACATGGGGGCCAAGATACATGGAGGGCTAAGGTGATGGAGGTGGTACTGGAGAACTTCATGTACCAACACGTAAGGGACACTACAAGAGAGAGAGGAGAGGATGAACCAGCAAGGCTGGACTTAGTATTCACCTTCAGTAGTGCAGATATCGAGGACATCACATATGAAAGACCCCTTGGGGCCAGTGACCATGTGGTTTTAAGCTTCGAATACACAGTAGAGCTACAAGTGGAGGGAGAAACAGGAAGGCCAGGACGAATGAAGCCAAACTACAAGAAAGGGGACTACACAGGAATGAGGAACTACCTGAACGGGGTTCAGTGGGACAGAGAACTGGCAGGGAAGCCAGTTAATGAGATGATGGAATATGTAGCAACAAAATGCAAGGAGGCTGAGGAGAGGTTTGTACCCAAGGGTAACAGGATTAATGAAAAAGCCAGGATGAGCCCATGGTTTACCCAAAGGTGCAGGGAGGCAAAAACCAAGTGTGCTAGGGAATGGAAGAAATATAGAAGGCAAAGGACCCAGGAGAATAAGGAGAACAGTCGTAGAGCCAGAAACGAATATGCACAGATAAGAAGGGAGGCCCAAAGACAATATGAAAATGACATAGCAGCGAAAGCCAAATCTGACCCGAAACTGTTGTACAGCCACATCAGGAGGAAAACAACAGTCAAGGACCAGGTAATCAGGCTAAGGAAGGAAGGAGAAGAGACAACAAGAAATGACCGTGAAGTATGTGAAGAACTCAACAAGAGATTCAAACAAGTGTTCACAGAGGAGACAGAAGGGACTCCAGAAAGACGGAGAGGTGGGGCACACCACCAAGTGCTGGACACAGTGCACACAACCGAGGAAGAAGTGAAGAGGCTTCTGAGTGAGCTAGATACCTCAAAGGCAATGGGGCCAGATAACATCTCCCCATGGGTATTGAGAGAGGGAGCAGAGGCGCTATGTGTACCCCTAACAACAATATTCAATACATCTATCGAAACAGGGAGATTGCCTGAGGCATGGAAGACAGCAAATGTAGTCCCAATCTTTAAAAAAGGAGACAGACATGAAGCATTAAACTACAGACCAGTGTCACTGACATGTATAGTATGCAAAATCATGGAGAAGATTATCAGGAGAAGAGTGGTGGAACACCTAGAAAGGAATGATCTCATCAACAGCAGCCAACATGGTTTCAGGGACGGGAAATCCTGTGTCACAAACCTACTGGAGTTCTATGACATGGTGACAGCAGTAAGACAAGAGAGAGAGGGGTGGGTGGATTGCATTTTCTTGGACTGCAAGAAGGCGTTTGACACAGTTCCACACAAGAGATTGGTGAAAAAACTGGAGGACCAAGCAGGGATAACAGGGAAGGCACTACAATGGATCAGGGAATACTTGTCAGGAAGACAGCAGCGAGTCATGGTACGTGGCGAGGTGTCAGAGTGGGCACCTGTGACCAGCGGGGTCCCGCAGGGGTCAGTCCTAGGACCAGTGCTGTTTCTGGTATTTGTGAACGACATGACGGAAGGAATAGACTCTGAGGTGTCCCTGTTTGCAGATGACGTGAAGTTGATGAGAAGAATACACTCGATCGAAGACCAGGCAGAACTACAAAGGGATCTGGACAGGCTGCAGACCTGGTCCAGCAATTGGCTCCTGGAGTTCAATCCCACCAAGTGCAAAGTCATGAAGATTGGGGAAGGGCAAAGAAGGCCGCAGACGGAGTACAGTCTAGGGGGTCAGAGACTACAAACCTCACTCAAGGAAAAAGATCTTGGGGTGAGTATAACACCAGGCACATCTCCTGAAGTGCACATCAACCCAATAACTGCTGCAGCATATGGGCGCCTAGCAAACCCAGTAACAAGGGGACACAGTTGGAAGCTAAAGACACAGATGAATCACAGGGATGTTAGGAAGTATTTCTTCAGCCACAGAGTAGTCAGTAAGTGGAATAGTTTGGGAAGCGATGTAGTGGAGGCAGGATCCATACATAGCTTTAAGCAGAGGTATGATAAAGCTCACGGCTCAGGGAGAGTGACCTAGTAGCGATCAGTGAAGAGGCGGGGCCAGGAGCTCGGACTCGACCCCCGCAACCTCAACTAGGTGAGTACAACTAGGTGAGTACACACACACACACACACACACACACACACACACACACACACACACACTCATACACACACACTCATACACACACACTCACACAAACACATATCCAGACTCACACATACACTCTCCCCTCCCCACCGACATCTCAATCCTTCCCCTGATCCCACCCCTCCCTCTTTCACCCTCCCCTTCCCAACCTCTACCTCCTTCCCCCTCTAGCTCTCCCACTCACCCACTTGCTTCTCCCTCCTTCCCACTCCCCATATTCCCCCCTAAATCCCCCTCCCCACTCCTCTCCTACCTAGCCACAGTTCCTTCTCTACCTTCCCCCCCCCCGCACTCTGACATTCACACTACTAACCTAACACACAGAATTACATAGGTTTCCCACTCTGAGGCAACCAGGATAAAACAAAAATGGGTTGCCAGAGAGTAGGAAGAAAAACCAAGTGACAGGAGGAGGAAGCTGCAAAGGAAGATTGGGCAGCAGAGCTCATAAAAAGGGAACATGAATGGGAAAAGAAACTAGAAGAACTTAGCATGAGAATGGAAGAGAGGATAGATATGGAAAGCAGGAAGTGGGAGGTGCAAGTCAAAGCAGCAGAGGCTAGGATACAGAGTTTAGAAGAGGAACTGAAAAATCTGAAACAGCCTAAAGAACTAAAGAACATTTTGGGATTGACATCAGAGACTGTTACCTCAGTCACAAATAAGGGGACTGTAGGGAAAGGAGCAAAACTGTATGTAGAAGCTCTGTCAGAGGAGACTGTAGTAAATGAAAGAGCTAAACTATATGTGGAGGGGCCTAACAGACCACAGCAGAGCCCAGGGAAAGCCGAGAAGGGAAAATGACAGGCCACTGAGCCCAAGTACATTAGCTAGTGAAACTGAAGAAAGGAAAGCTGCAATGGAGGAAATCAAATTGAATGAGGGGATACACAGGGATATGCAGTGGGAGAATGAAAGGGTGAGGTCAGTTTTTGTGTATGGGCTCCAGGAAGTTGAAGGGGAAACATATGAAGCAAGAAAACAAGGGGAAAAAAAGCAATTGAAAGCATCATAAAAGCAATAGAAGAAGACGACATGACCAAGCTGGAAAATTTTCGGAGAACAGGGGGGTTTGTAAAACAAAGAACCCGGCCAGTGATAGTGACCTTCAAGGCAGAATCGACTCGGAACAGGATCCTGCAGGAGAAACCACGATTAAGGGACATGCCGGCATACAGGAAGGTGTATCTCGACCGTGACAGAACACAAGAAAAAAGGCAGAAACTGAAAGAGATGGTACAAAGGCGAAAGGAGGAAAGAGAGGGGATGGAGAAGACAGACAGGAGATCCCAGACCCAGGAAGAAGATCAAATACAGCCTCCCTCACAACTTCCTATAGAAGCCTCCCAACCAGGTCAACCCCAGTGCAACCAAATACTCTAAACCAAAACACCCATGCCACATCCAATGCCCCCACCCACTGCATTACAAACTCCACCCCCAGAGCAACCACCCATAGGTCCTTATCAGGTCTCCCACTTCCCCAACCCCAATATACCTCCCAGACCACAGTCTTAGAAAAGAAGTTGAAGGTGTGGTATACAAATGCAGATGGAATAACAAATAAGTAAGAGGAGTGGCATGAAAGAATCAAGGAGACATCCCCAGACATAATAGCACTTAAAGAAACAAAACTTACGAGAATAATAACAGATTCAATCTTTCCATCTGGATATCAAATCCTCAGGAAAGACAGAGGGAGGAGAGGGGAAGGAGGAGTTGCACTGCTCATTAAAAACCAGTGGGGGTTTGAGAAAATGGAAGGAATGGATGGCACGGGCGAAAGGGACTACTTAGTAGGAACAATCCAGTCTGATGGACATAGGTGATAATTGCAGTAATATACAACCCACCACAGAACTGCAGGAGGCCAAGAGAAGAATACGATGAGAGCAACAGAGCAATGGTCGACACACTAGCCGAGGTGGCCAGGAGAGGACACATAGGGGGAGCAAAGTTACTAGTTATGGGTGATTTCAATCACAAGGAGATTGGCTGGGAAAACCTGGAGCCCCATAGGGGTCCCAAAACATGGAGAGCCAAGATGATGGATGTGGTTCTGGAAAACCTCATGCATCAACATGTTAGAGATACTACCAGAGAGAGAGAAGAGGATGAACCAGCAAGACTGGACCTTGTATTCGCCTTGAGTAGTTCGGACATCGAGGATATCATGTACGAAAGGCCCCTGGGTGCTAGTGATCATGTGGTTCTGTGCTTCGACTACATACTTGAGCTCCAAGTGGAGAGAGTAGCAGGAATAGGTTGGGAAAAACCAAACTACAAAAGGGGGAACTACTCAGGCATAAGGAACTTCCTTCAAGACATTCAGTGGGAGAGGGTACTGACAGGAAAACCAGTACTAGAAATGATGGAATATGTGGCAACAAAATGCAAGGAGGCAGAGGAGAGGTTTGTTCCCAAGGGAAACAGAAATAATGGGAAGAACAGAACGAGTCCTTGGTTCACCCAAAGGTGTAGGGAGGCAAAAACTAGGTGTACTAAAGAATGGAAAAGGTACAGAAGACAGAGAACTCAGGAAAATAAAAAGATTAGCCGAAGAGCCAGAAACGAATATGCACAGATAAGAAGGGAGGCTCAGCGACAATATGAAAATGACATAGCATCGAAAGTCAAGACTGACCCGAAGCTGTTGTACAGCCACATCAGGAAAACAACAGTCAAGGACCAGGTAATCAGACTGAGGAAGTGTGATGGGGAGTTCACAAGAAACGACCGAGAGGTATGTCAGGAGCTCAACACGAAATTTAAAGAAGTATTTACAGAGGAAACCAGTAGGACTCCAGGAAATCAGAACAGGGGGGTACACCAGCAAGTGCTGGATGAGAATGAAACAAGTGTATAATTGACAACCAGCACGGTTTCAGGGAAGGAAAATCCTGTGTCACAAACCTACTAGAGTTTTATGACAAGGTGACAGAAGTAAGACAAGAGACAGAGGGGTGAATCGACTGCATTTTTTTGGACTGCAAGAAGGCTTTCGACACAGTTCCTCACAAGAGGTTACTGCAAAAGCTAGAGGATCAGGCACACATAACAGGAAAGGCACTGCAATGGATCAGAGAATACCTGACAGGGAGGCAACAACGAGTCATGGTACGTGACGAGGTGTCAGAGTGGGAGCCTGTGACAAGAGGAGTTCCACAGGGGACAGTCCTAGGACCTGTGCTGTTTTTGGTATATGTGAACGACATAACGGAAGGGATAGACTCAGAAGTGTCCTTGTTTGCAGATGATGTGAAGTTAATGAGAAGAATCAAATCGGATGAGGATCAGGCAGGACTACAAAGAGACCTGGACAGGCTAGAATCCTGGTCCAGCAACTGGCTCCTTGAGGTTAACCCTGCCAAATGCAAAGTCATGAAGATTGGGGAAGGGCAAAGAAGACCGCAGACACAATATAGTTTAGATGGCCAAAGATTGCAAACCTCACTCAAGGAAAAAGATCTGGGGGTGAGTATAACACTGAGCATATCTCCTGAGGCGCACATCAATCAGATAACTGCTGCAGCATACGGGCGCCTGGCAAATCAACTGATAGCGTTCCGATACCTCAGTAAGGATTCGTTCAAGATTCTGTATACCATTTACGTCAGGCCCATACTGGAGTATGCAGCACCTGTTTGGAATCCACACCTAGCCAGGCACGTCAAGAAATTAGAGAAAGTGCAAAGGTTTGCAACAAGACTAGTCCCAGAGCTAAGGGGATTGTCCTACGAAGAAAGGTTGAGGGAAATCAGCCTGACGACACAGGAGGACAGGAGGGTCAGGGGAGACATGATAACGACAAATAAAATACTGCGCGGAATAGACAAGGTGGACAAAGACGGAATGTTCCAGAGAAGGGACACAGAAACAAGGGGTCACAATTGGAAGCTGAAGACTCAGATGAATCAAAGGGATGTTAGGAAGTATTTCTTCAGTCATAGAGTAGTCAGGCCATGGAATAGCCTAGAAAGTGATGTGGTGGAGGCAGGAACCATACATAGTTTTAAGGCGAGGT
This sequence comes from Cherax quadricarinatus, assembly GCF_038502225.1. Classification (NCBI taxonomy): domain Eukaryota; kingdom Metazoa; phylum Arthropoda; class Malacostraca; order Decapoda; family Parastacidae; genus Cherax; species Cherax quadricarinatus. The sequence goes on from NC_091317.1 coordinate 40,023,238, forward strand.
ATGATAGAGCTCATGGGGCAGGGAGAGAGAGGACCTAGTAGCAATCAGCGAAGAGGCGGGGCCAGGAGCTGTGACTCGACCCCTGCAACCACAAATAGGTGAGTACAAATAGGTGAGTACACACACACACACATACTTGTGTAGCGTTCACATAATACTCTATTTTTTTTACGTATACAAATCTAAAACTCAAGCCCAAACAGCTACCCAGTTTTTCACTTTCAGTCTCATCCTTTGTCCTTTTATTAGAGTGTTTCTCTGCCTCTCCTGCTGCTCTGGAACTGTTTACAAACACTGTGCTAGGTCTGCTCCTCTGCAATACTCGTATTTCCCACAAAGATGATAAAAACGTAAAGCCTGATCTAAGTTCTGGGACAGTGTGTGTGTGTGTGTGTACTCACCTAGTTGTACTCACCTAGTTCAGGTTACAGGGGTCGAGTCCAAGCTCCTGGCCCCGCCTCTTCACTGGTCGCTACTAAGTAACTCTCCCTGAGCCGTGAGCTTTATCATACCTCTGCTTAAACTATGTATGGATCCTGCCTCCACTACATCGCTTCCCAAACTATTCTACTTCCTGACTACTCTGTGGCTGAAGAAATACTTCCTAACATCCCTGTGATTCATCTGTGTCTTAAACTTCTAACTGTGTCCCCTTGTTTCTGTGTGCAATCTCTAGAACATCCTGTCTTTGTCCACCTTGCCAATTCCTCTCAGTATTTTGTATGTCGTTATCATGTCCCCCCTATCTCTCCTGTCCTCCAGTGTCGTCAGGTTGATTTCCCTTAACCTCTCCTCGTAGGACATACCTCTTAGCTCTGGGACTAGTCTTGTTGCAAACCTTTGCACTTTCTCTAGTTTCTTTACGTGCTTGGCTAGGTGTGGGTTCCAAACTGGTGTCGCATACCCAATATTGGCCTAACGTACACGGTGTACAGGGTCCTGAACGATTCCTTATTAAGATGTCGGAATGCTGTTCTGAGGTTTGCTAGGCGCCCATAAGCTGCAGCAGTTATTTGGTTGATGTGCGCTTCAGGAGATGTGCCTGGTGTTATACTCACCCCAAGATCTTTTTCTTTGAGTGAGGTTTGTAGTCTCTGGCCCCCTAGACTATACTCCGTCTGCGGTCTTCTTTGCCCTTCCCCAATCTTCATGACTTTGCACTTGGTGGGATTGAACTCCAGGAGCCAGTTGCTGGACCAGGTCTGCAGCATGTCCAGATCCCTTTGTAGTTCTGCCTGGTCTTCGTTCGAATGAATTCTTCTCATCAACTTCAAGTCTTCTGCAAACAGGGACACCTCGGAGTGTATTTCTTCCATCATGTCATTCACAAATACCAGAAACAGCACTGGTCCTAGGACTGACCCCTGTGGGACCCCGCTGGTCACAGGTGCCCACTTTGACACCTAGCCACGTACCATGACTCGCTGCTGTCTTCCTGACAAGTATTCCCTGATCCATTGTAGTGCCTTCCCTGTTATCCCTGCTTGGTCCTTCAGTTTTTGCACTAATCTCTTGTGTGGAACTGTATCAAACGCCTTCTTGCGGTCCAAGAAAATGCAATCCACCCACCCCTCTCTCTCTTGTCTTACTGCTGTCACCATGTCATAGAACTCCAGTAGGTTTGTGACACAGGATTTCCCATCCCTGAAACCATGTTGGCTGCTGTTGATGAGATCATTACTTTCTAGGTGTTCCACCACTCTTCTCCTGATAATCTTCTCCATGACTTTGCATACTATACATGTCAGTGACACTTGTCTGTAGTTTAATGCTTCATGTCTGTCTCCTTTTTTAAAGATTGGGACTACATTTGCTGTCTTCCATGCCTCAGGCAATCTCCCTGTTTCGATAGATATATTGAATATTGTCGTTAGGGGTACACATAGCGCCTCTGCTCCCTCTCTCAGGACCCATGGAGAGATATTTCCGGTCCCATCGCCTTTGAGGTATCTTACTCACTCAAAAGCCTTTTCACTTCTTCCTCGGTTGTGTGTACTGTGTCCAGCACTAGGTGGTGTGCCCCACCTCTCCGTCTTTCTGGAGCCCCTTCTGTCTCCTCTGTGAACACTTCTTTGAATCTCTTGTTGAGTTCCTCACATACTTCACGGTCATTTCTTGTTGTCTCTCCTCCTTCCTTCCTTAGCCTGATTACCTGATCCTTGACTGTTGTTTTCCTCCTGATGTGGCTGTATAACAGTTTCGGGTCAGATTTGTGTGTGCGTGTGTGTGTGTGTGTGTGTGTGTGTGTGTGTGTGTGTGTGTGTGTGTGTGTGTGTGTGTGTGTGTGTGTATGTGTGTGTGTGTACTCACCTATTTGTGGTTGCAAGGGTTGAGTCATAGTGTGTGTGTGTGTGTGTGTGTGTGTGTGTGTGTAAATGTATGTCTGCCTCATTACGTTTTCATTAAAACTTGTGTTCCTGTATCAATGAATCATTTAATAAATGTTGATCATTATCTTGAAAAAGATTGCATAGTTATCCTACATGCAGTTTTAATAAACAAAGAGGGCATTTTTATATTTCACTGGTTATCACATACCCAGAAAATTCTACCCATAACTATTTTATTATTTACGAATCTCGGTAGCCACACTAACATAGATTCTCTCTCATGATCTCAAGGTATTACTCAGTGTTGTCACCTAAGCTAGCACAGACAGTCACTTTATATTCTCGGTAAATAATAAAGATAATCCTAATGAAAGTGTTTTCCTCAGGAACTTGGAGTAGACCGCCCAGCGACATCAAGTGAGAAAACTCTAGAGTTTTAGACTATTCCACTTGCATGTAAAAACTTGGGAATGTCCTTGCGCCTTGATTAAGCCTCCATTATTGTCTCCATGTGTCGAACAATGTTCACCCCTTTACCCCCTCTTCCTGAAATTACTCACGGTTTTATCTTTCAGATTCCATTACATATCTTTCTGAAATTGCCAACACTGCTTCTTGCTGAAATTAAACTTATTGACGTTTAACTATTCCCAGTGATTTATCTGCCTGAATCAACTCTTACTTCCTTCTCTTTAAACCATCTCAATATTTACTAGTAATTACTAAAGTCAGAGCAAATGAATGAAGGTATTCACATAACATCTTTTGCACGTCTTAAATATACGACTTCAGCTGCGATCAACATACTATCCCCGGGAGCCTGGCAACACTCCTCCCTCACTATACTTCAAGCCTGCACTTTCCCAGGAGCCTGGAACACTCCTCCCTCACTATACTTTAAGCCTGCACTTTCCCAGGAGCCTGGAACACTCCTCCCTCACTATACTTTAAGCCTACGCTTTCCCAAGAGCCTGGCAACACTCTTCCCTCACTATACTTTAAGCCTACACTTTCCCAGGAGCCTGGCAACACTCCTCCCTCACTATACTTTAAGCCTACACTTTCCCAGGAGCCTGGAACACTCCTCCCTCACTATACTTCAAGCCTACACTTTCCCAGGAGCCTGGCAACACTCCTCCCTCACTATAATTTAAGCCTACACTTTCCCAAGAGCCTGGAACACTCCTCCCTCACTATACTTTAAGCCTACACTTTCCCAGGAGCCAGGCAACACTCCTCCCTCACTATACTTTAAGCCTACATTTTCCCAGGAGCCTGGAACACTCCTCCCTCACTATACTTTAAGTCTACACTTTCCCAGGAGCCTGGCAGCACTCCTCCCTCACTATACTTTAAGCCTACACTTTCCCAGGAGCCTGGCAACACTCCTCCCTCACTATACTTTAAGCCTGCACTTTCCCAGGAGCCTGGAACACTCCTCCCTCACTATACTTTAAGCCTGCACTTTCCCAGGAGCCTGGAACACTCCTCCCTCACTATACTTTAAGCCTACACTTTCCCAAGAGCCTGGCAACACTCTTCCCTCACTATACTTTAAGCCTACACTTTCCCAAGAGCCTGGCAACACTCCTCCCTCACTATACTTTAAGCCTACACTTTCCCAGGAGCCTGGAACACTCCTCCCTCACTATACTTCAAGCCTACACTTTCCCAGGAGCCTGGCAACACTCCTCCCTCACTATAATTTAAGCCTACACTTTCCCAAGAGCCTGGAACACTCCTCCCTCACTATACTTTAAGCCTACACTTTCCCAGGAGCCAGGCAACACTCCTCCCTCACTATACTTTAAGCCTACATTTTCCCAGGAGCCTGGAACACTCCTCCCTCACTATACTTTAAGTCTACACTTTCCCAGGAGCCTGGCAGCACTCCTCCCTCACTATACTTTAAGCCTACACTTTCCCAGGAGCCTGGCAACACTCCTCCCTCACTATACTTTAAGCCTGCACTTTCCCAGGAGCCTGGAACACTCCTCCCTCACTATACTTTAAGCCTGCACTTTCCCAGGAGCCTGGAACACTCCTCCCTCACTATACTTTAAGCCTACACTTTCCCAAGAGCCTGGCAACACTCTTCCCTCACTATACTTTAAGCCTACACTTTCCCAAGAGCCTGGCAACACTCCTCCCTCACTATACTTTAAGCCTACACTTTCCCAGGAGCCTGGAACACTCCTCCCTCACTATACTTCAAGCCTACACTTTCCCAGGAGCCTGGCAACACTCCTCCCTCACTATAATTTAAGCCTACACTTTCCCAAGAGCCTGGAACACTCCTCCCTCACTATACTTTAAGCCTACACTTTCCCAGGAGCCAGGCAACACTCCTCCCTCACTATACTTTAAGCCTACATTTTCCCAGGAGCCTGGAACACTCCTCCCTCACTATACTTTAAGTCTACACTTTCCCAGGAGCCTGGCAGCACTCCTCCCTCACTATACTTTAAGCCTACATTTTCCCAGGAGCCTGGAACACTCCTCCCTCACTATACTTTAAGCCTACACTTCCCCAAGAGCCTGGAACACTCCTCCCTCACTATACTTTAAGCCTACACTTTCCCAGGAGCCTGGCAGCACTCCTCCCTCACTATACTTTAAGCCTACACTTTCCCAGGAGCCTGGCAACACTCCTCCCTCACTATACTTTAAGCCTACACTTTCCCAGGAGCCTGGCAACACTCCTCCCTCACTATACTTTAAGCCTACACTTTCCCAGGAGCCTGGCAGCACTCCTCCCTCACTATACTTTAAGCCTACATTTTCCCAGGAGCCTGGCAACACTCCTCCCTCACTACATTTCTTTCCTACAATTTCAATATTCATTTTTATTTCTTTTACCACCGAGTTTCAATTTATTTGTTCACCTAATCTATGGTTCGCTGAAATATACATGGATATTCTTACTGTTTTACAGCTGGAAGATGCAGAAGTTAGATGGACGAGAAAGTGAAGGAAGCCGAAAATGACCATAAGAAGAAACGAGGTTACGACGTTACGTACGTAGAAAAAACCCACAACGATAGATTCAGATTAGAAAACGAGTATCGACGACAAGAATACAGCAAATTTTGATTGAATGCCATGTAAAATTCATCTTCTTTGTTTAGTTCGTAATATTCTATACTGCTAATATCTTCTCATGCTAAACAAAAAATATTTTGTGGGAATTTAGGAGAGTGATGTGTTTAGTGGATAACATGGTAGGTGATAAGCGCTGGTCATGTGGAACATCCAGTGGCCACTAACAAGCTAGGCGATAAGCGCTGGTCATGTGGATCATCCAGTGGCCACTAACTAGCATGCTAGACGATAAGCGCTGGTCGAGTGGATCATCCAGTGGCCACTAACTAACTTGCTAGACGATAAGCACTGGTCATGTGGATCATCCAGTGGCCACTAACTAGCATGCTAGACGATAAGCGCTGGTCGAGTGGATCATCCAGTGGCCACTAACTAACTTGCTAGACGATAAGCACTGGTCATGTGCATCATTCAGTGGCCACTAACTAACATGCTGGCGGATGAGAACAAAGACAAGATATATTAAAGAACATGCTTTCAGACCTGTGACGTCTGTCTCATTATAACCGTACAAGTCTTACCCTTGAGAAACAAGCTGGTGTCTAGGGTAATGTCTCCGTCCCTACGATATCTGTGTTCCACCTCATTATCTGCAAGGAGAAGTGGCTAGTTGTAGAATTACGAAAATGTACGTTTCATAGGCGTATATTTTTATTGGTGTTTTTATGTGTATTTATGATATTGAAATATATGCTTCGAATATTTGTTTTAGACATTGTTCGATATTATTCTAGTAAATCAAACATTTCTTACCCATAAATTTTCATGAGGATTCACATTTTGATATAGTGAATCATGTAGCTTACCTCAGTTATTTCTTATTATAATTCGTTAATAAGAAAATCATCAATTATCAATTGAGTATCAATAACCTGATGTTTGTGTTTTCAGGGAGCAAATATTAATTATACAGCATTAATCTGCACTAATATCTCGACGGGGAACTTAGAACAGCTGCTGACTTGACTAAAACGTTTATAGCCTAATGATGTTCTATGATGAAGAGGTACATGCATTAACTGTGGTGACTATTGCTTTAAAATAATCAAGTAAGACTGAGCAGAACACAGGTTCTTCAGCATAATGTGCTAATGAATATACTGCAGTTGTGATTTGTGATATGATTTTAGTGTCAGTTTAATTCTGTGTATTTTGCATTGACGCTTGTTGTACCATAATTTATTAGGGACATCGTGAGAAGAAAAAATAGCGCACATGTTATTGCCAAAGTGACAACACACTTCTTATTTAACTGTTTCATGTACTGTATATTCTTTACATAAAGTTTAGTGAGGTAGACAAGTAAACTAATTATGTAGAGTGGAGGGACTGAGATATGGCAGACTTAATCGTGTTTTACGTAAGAATAAGCATGTCAAGCGTAGTTGTATAACTAGCATGTCAAGCGTAGTTGTATAACTAGCATGTCAAGCGTAGTTGTATAACTAGTTATGGTACAATGTATTATGAGGTATACACTATAATGAAAGGATTAACTTTTCACACTTACGAAGCTGTGGAGGAAAACAATTGCATGCCAAACATATTTCATGATAAGCTGCATTAGTAGAAGGTAAAACAAGCCAAATAATTAAAGGATTTAAAAAATGAAAACGAAGGATTTGAGGTGAGTCAGGAAGACTATATATGAGCTCAGTGAAATATTCCCTTCAAGGAAGGTGCCTTGAGTCTGGTGAAGCTACCGTGTTACAAAAGAGAAGTATTTTTTTAAGAGAGGGCGAGAGAGAGAGTGAGAGTGAAAGAGAGAGAGAGAGAGAGAGAGAGAGAGAGAGAGAGAGAGAGAGAGAGAGAGAGAGAGAGAGAGAGAGAGAGAGAGAGAGAGAGAGAGAGAGAGAGAATTCCAAGAAACAGTGTTTTCATACCATAAGAGAAACTATAACTTTTTTAGCGGCCGGTAAAGAAGGGAAAATTGAAAAGCAGGAATACAGAAGTATGCAGCGAAACATGTATTCTCAGGCTGTTTATCGCTACCTGCCTCTCGTGGTAAGGTCTTGCATGCGCTATATTCATGCCAGGGTATCACGCGTAAGGAGGAGGCGCCATGTTTCTATGTTCAACTTTGTTCAGTCTGCGCTCGGGCAACATTCGGTTCTCAGACTATGTTCAATTAATGTCCAATCTGTGTTTGGCCAATGTTCAGTCTGTGTTCAGTCAGTGTTTAGTCTGTCCAGCATGCATAGTGTGTCCTCAGTAAGACTAAGTAAAGCTTAAGTACACAATATGACTAGTCGTTTCACATTGAACCTAATTAAAAAAAAATTATATTGATAATACTTACCTATAAACAATGTGCAGATTCCAAAGCAAACTAGCACGACATAAAAGCTTGCCCATAAACCAAGTTAGAACTCTTCTATGCCAATAATACCAAGTGAAACACATGCCCACGATGGCACTATAGCCATTAAAGCTTTTGTGTACCAACAATACTGACTGAAACTTTTGTAATAACAACACTGGCAGAAACTTTTCTGTGATAACAACACTGACTGAAACTTTTGTAATAACAACACTGGCAGAAACTTTTCTGTGATAACAACACTGACTGAAACTTTTGTAATAACAACACTGGCAGAAACTTTTGTAATAACAACACTGGCAGAAACTTTTGTAATAACAACACTGGCAGAAACTTTTGTAATAACAACACTGGCAGAAACTTTTGTAATAACAACACTGGCAGAAACTTTTCTGTGATAACACCGAAACTTTTGTGTGATAACAACACTGACTGAAACTTTTGTAATAACAACACTGGCAGAAACTTTTGTAATAACAACACTGGCAGAAACTTTTGTAATAACAACACTGGCAGAAACTTTTCTGTGATAACACTGAAACTTTTGTGTGATAACAACGCTGACGGAAGTGAAGGGAGAGTATGAAGGGAAGGGAGAGTATGAAGGGAAGGGAGAGTATGAAGGGAAGGGAGAGTATGAAGGGAAGGGAGAGTATGAAGGGAAGGGAGAGTATGAAGGGAAGGGAGAGTATGAAGGGAAGGGAGAGTATGAAGAGAAGGGAGAGTATGAAGGGAAGGGAGAGTATGAAGGGAAGGGAGAGTATGAAGGGAAGGGAGAGTATGAAGGGAAGGGAGAGCATGAAGTGAAGGGAGAGTATGAAGGGAAGGGAGAGTATGAAGGGAAGGGAGAGTATGAAGGGAAGGGAGAGTATGAAGGGAAGGGAGAGTATGAAGGGAAGGGAGAGTATGAAGGGAAGGGAGAGTATGAAGGGAAGGGAGAGTATGAAGGGAAGGGAGAGTATGAAGGGAAGGGAGAGTATGAAGGGAAGGGAGAGTATGAAGGGAAGGGAGAGTATGAAGGGAAGGGAGAGTATGAAGGGAAGGGAGAGTATGAAGGGAAGGGAGAGTATGAAGGGAAGGGAGAGTATGAAGGGAAGGGAGAGTATGAAGGGAAGGGAGAGTATGAAGGGAAGGGAGAGTATGAAGGGAAGGGAGAGTATGAAGGGAAGGGAGAGTATGAAGGGAAGGGAGAGTATGAAGGGAAGGGAGAGTATGAAGGGAAGGGAGAGTATGAAGGGAAGGGAGAGTATGAAGGGAAGGGAGAGTATGAAGGGAAGGGAGAGTATGAAGGGAAGGGAGAGTATGAAGGGAAGGGAGAGTATGAAGGGAAGGGAGAGTATGAAGGGAAGGGAGAGTATGAAGGGAAGGGAGAGTATGAAGGGAAGGGAGAGTATGAAGGGAAGGGAGAGTATGAAGGGAAGGGAGAGTATGAAGCGAAGGGAGAGTATGAAGGGAAGGGAGAGTATGAAGGGAAGGGAGAGTATGAAGGGAAGGGAGAGTATGAAGGGAAGGGAGAGTATGAAGGGAAGGGAGAGTATGAAGTGAAGGGAGAGTATGAAGGGAAGGGAGAGTATGAAGGGAAGGGAGAGTATGAAGGGAAGGGAGAGTATGAAGGGAAGGGAGAGTATGAAGGGAAGGGAGAGTATGAAGGGAAGGGAGAGTATGAAGGGAAGGGAGAGTATGAAGGGAAGGGAGAGTATGAAGGGAAGGGAGAGTATGAAGGGAAGGGAGAGTATGAAGGGAAGGGAGAGTATGAAGGGAAGGGAGAGTATGAAGAGAAGGGAGAGTATGAAGGGAAGGGAGAGTATGAAGGGAAGGGAGAGTATGAAAGGGAGGAAGGGAAGAGTATGAAGGGAAGGGAGAGTAAGGGAAGGGAGAGTATGAAGGGAAGGGAGAGTATGAAGGGAAGGGAGAGTATGAAGGGAAGGGAGAGTATGAAGGGAAGGGAGAGTATGAAGGGAAGGGAGAGTATGGGAAGGGAGAGTATGAAGGAGAGGAAGGGAGAGTATGAAGGGAAGGGAGAGTATGAAGGGAAGGGAGAGTATGAAGGGAAGGGAGAGTATGAATGAAGGGAGAGTATGAAGGGAAGGGAGAGTATGAAGGGAAGGGAGAGTATGAAGGGAAGGGAGAGTATGAAGGGAAGGGAGAGTATGAAGAGAAGGGAGAGTATGAAGGGAAGGGAGAGTATGAAGGGAAGGGAGAGTATGAAGGGAAGGGAGAGTATGAAGTGAAGGGAGAGTATTAAGGGAAGGGAGAGTATGAAGTGAAGGGAGAGTATGAAGGGAAGGGAGAGTATGAAGGGAAGGGAGAGTATGAAGGGAAGGGAGAGTATGAAGGGAAGGGAGAGTATGAAGGGAAGGGAGAGTATGAAGGGAAGGGAGAGTATGAAGGGAAGGGAGAAGGGAGGAGTATGAAGGGAAGGGAGAGTATGAAGGGAAGGGAGAGTATGAAGGGAAGGGAGAGTATGAAGAGAAGGGAGAGTATGAAGGGAAGGGAGAGTATGAAGGGAAGGGAGAGTATGAAGGGAAGGGAGAGTATGAAGGGAAGGGAGAGTATGAAGGGAAGGGAGAGTATGAAGGGAAGGGAGAGTATGAATGAAGGGAAGGGAGAGTATGAAGGAAAGGGAGAGTATGAAGGGAAGGGAGAGTATGAAGGGAAGGGAGAGTATGAAGGGAAGGGAGAGTATGAAGGGAAGGGAGAGTATGAAGGGAAGGGAGAGTATGAAGGGAAGGGAGAGTATGAAGGGAAGGGAGAGTATGAAGGGAAGGGAGAGTATGAAGGGAAGGGAGAGTATGAAGGGAAGGGAGAGTATGAAGCGAAGGGAGAGTATGAAGGGAAGGGAGAGTATGAAGAGAAGGGAGAGTATGAAGGGAAGGGAGAGTATGAAGGGAAGGGAGAGTATGAAGGGAAGGGAGAGTATGAAGCGAAGGGAGAGTATGAAGGGAAGGGAGAGTATGAAGGGAAGGGAGAGTATGAAGGGAAGGGAGAGTATGAGACTATAAAATAAGTTAACGGAACAAAAATGTGAGACACGAGAGATAAATACTCATTTTGAAATTTTCTTGTTCATAATGTTATACAATAATATTATACAATAATATTATACAATAATGTTATACAATAATATTATACAATAATATTATACAATAATATTATACAATAATATTATACAATGGGTTCAAGTTGTTGAAGGAGACACAGTAGCAGCCACACTTGAATATGTTTTCTCAAGGAATGATAAGGTATTAATCACCTTTAATCAACACTAAGGGACTGATCATCCTTTATCTCGACTGATCTCCTGAAAATTAACTCTCCACTTTTTTCACTATCTTCAGTATGAGGTTAGTCTCTGTGTTCAACTGAAGAAGCCTGCTATATGGACGCAACTTATAATTAATAAAGATACCCAAGTTGCTGTATTTGTGTCTTATTCAGGAGGGTCTTATTCAGGAGGGTCTTATTCAGGAGGGTCTTATTCAGGAGGGTCTTATTCAGGAGGGTCTTATTCAGGAGGGTCTTATTCAGGAGGGTCTTATTCAGGAGGGTTTTATTCAGGAGGGTCTTATTCAGGAGGGTCTTATTCAGGAGGGTCTTATTCAGGAAGGTCTTATTCAGGAGGGTCTTATTCAGGAGGGTCTTATTCAGGAGGGTCTTATTCAGGAGGGTCTTATTCAGGAGGGTCTTATTCAGGAAGGTCTTATTCAGGAGGGTCTTATTCAGGAGGGTTTTATTCAGGAGGGTCTTATTCAGGAGGGTTTTATTCATGAGGGTCTTATTCAGGAGGGTCTTATTCAGGAGGGTCTTATTCAGAAGGGTATTCTTCCTAAGTGATGTGAATTTAAATCATCTATTTAGACAAGTTGTATCTGGCTCTCCTCACACGATGAGTACAGTAATATTACTTTGGTATAAAAGTGACGATATCGTCTTGTGCTGCCTTCACAATGTTTGAGGTTGTAATACTGGACACTGACCTAGCTGCATTGATCTAAATCAATTTCTTCGTGCTGAATCTCCACACATGGATTCGTTTTCTTACTTTGAGAAAATTAAGTTTACATATCTCTCTCTCTCTCTCTCTCTCTCTCTCTCTCTCTCTCTCTCTCTCTCTCTCTCTCTCTCTCTCTCTCTCTCTCTCTCTCTCTCTCTCTCTCTCTCTCTCTCTCTCTCTCTCTCTTGCGAAACACGTGTACGGTTGTTTGGTATATCTCTCTCTCTCTCTTTATTTACACAAAGGTTTTTTCAGGGATAGATTAAGAGTTCTTACCTTTATTTACAAGCTAAGAGCTGTTATCTACATCAGCTCATTTGAAAGCAATGTCAGGAAACAGAAAAAAAGTTGAAGCCATCCGTAGGTAAGCGGTTTCACTGGACCAGCTGAGTTTATGTCATGGATTTCGTTAAGTTATACGAACATGTTCCAGATTAGAGTCATTCTAGTCATGAATGATCTCAGATGAATTGATGTTCTTGAGAAGAGTGCAACCAGAGTGTAACTGGTATTTGCTGCCCGTCTTGTTGTGTAGAAGCTGTCTTCTCGCTGTCCACGGAGTGGAGCCGAGTGTGGTGCCTCAATAATATTTTCTTTGTACAAAGGCTCTGCTGAAATGACAGTAGTAACTATCCACGCCGATTACAGGCGTGATATAGCTGTAGGCTGGTGACTGACGTAACTGAAAGCAACGGACCTTACCTCTCTTGGATAAGTAAATGTCATTACAGTATAACTGTCTGTATATACATAGGATTCTGGGATGAGCTGAAGGTCATTGAAGTAGACATTCCATTACAATGGCCAAAGTACATTTCTCTGTGGAACACTCGCACCGATTGAGTGTCATGTTGACTTTGCCTCATTGAGAAATACTTTTAGAGATCTATCTTGAAGGTAATCATTAAGGAGGTAAAGTGAAGAGCCAGAGACTCCCAGTGCTTGCAGCTTTGCCAAAAGTCCCTGGTGCCATACTCGGTCGAAAGTGCCAGCAATGTTCAGTGCAACTACACAGCTGATCTTTGATTCGTCCGGCTACTGGTGCCATATAGTGGAGAGGTTAAACAGCAGATCAGCAACAGAGTGACCTTTTCTGAAGCCATGTTGACGGTCTCGAAGAAGCCAGTGGTAGTCGGAAAGTACTGTCATCTGTCGGTCATGAGACTATTGTCTCAAGAATCTTGCCAGTGATTGACAGGAGTGACACTGGTTTGCAGTTGTAAACAGGGACTACAGTTGCATTTTTCTACAGAGAAAGGCCCTTTACACTGTACTAGGCAGTGCTGATAGATGCGAGTTAGAGGTGATATTAACTGGTCTGCCTTTGCACTCAGCAGTTTTGGGTTCACGTTGTCTGGGCCCACGGGTTTTTTTCTTGGTCCAGTGATTTAAAGAGAAGTCACACTTTATCTTGCCTTATCGTCACCTCCGACAACTTTGATATAGTTTTTGCATCTTGGCAGCAAAGTGCGCAGCAAAGTGGTCAGCTTTCTCCTCTATGCTAGTAAAGACAATCCCAAGCCTGTCGATTTAGAGGTGTTAAAAATTTCATCAGGCAAATACCATGTAAGTCCTTGACTGAGAACCACCAGGTTTTTGGAGCCCTTCCTACCTGACGCCAGGTTTTCTTTTTGTGTCAGCCTTCCATGTAGAGATGGCCCACTTTTAGAATTCTTCCATTTGCCGACAGGCTTGCCGTGCAGGTTTCTATTGTAGATGGATATACCTTCTCCAAGCCAAACCAAGGTTGGTCTGAAGGCTTTGTCACATACTGCCGGTTAGGGATGTATTAGAGTTAGAGATTAACTATATGTTGATATGTCTAGTAAAGACATTCACTTGGTTATCAGCATCACCCTGGAGAAGAGCATTACAATAGGAGGCAGCGAGCTCAGAACAAAGGGCCGGCCATTTTCCTTTTTCCCACTGCCAGATTGTGTGTTGATTCTTCGCCTCGCTCTGATGGAATATTCAGTGCCGTAAAGACATCCTTGTGGTCAAATGATCCAACATAGACAAGAGGTTTGCAAGTGACTATTAAATAGATCACTCACTACTGGGTCGAGGGAGGAGCCAGAGATGTGAGGATGGAAGTCAGCAGAGTTTTTCAAGTCAAACATTACAAGATCATCAGAATCCTTCTGCATAAGATGTTGGTTAAAGTCACCAACAATTATAACATTTTTATATTTATGTTGCAGCGGAAGGGAGTCCATATTTTTCATCAGAAAGTTGATGGGATCAGCATGTTGCCACTACGGTTTCTACATTGGATATGATAGGACTGAGATACTAGCGTTAATGCACTAGTGATGGCAACATCAATGTGCTCGGTGTGTACACTTTTAGAAATGCATACGGTAACGATATGTATGTTTGTCTGTCCATCTGCCTACTCTCTCTCTCTCTCTCTCTCTCTCTCTCTCTCTCTCTCGTTGTCATTCCTGCGGGCTGTATCTCCAGTATGTTGTGTCTGTGTTACCTTCATCTTCGCTTAAATCTCTTTCTGCAATAACATCAGCATTTGTGTACCTAACTTTATACTTCCACTTGTCTCTGTTGGTAGTCCTGGGTGGTGGGGGGAGGACACACAGTAGTCCTGGGTGTGGGGGGAGGACACACAGTAGTACTGGGTGGTGGGGGGAGGACACACAGTAGTCCTGGGTGGTGGGGGGAGGACACACAGTAGTCCTGGGTGGTGGGGGGAGGACACACAGTAGTCCTGGGTGTGGGGGGAGGACACACAGTAGTCCTGGGTGGGGGGGGAGCACACACAGTAGTCCTGGGTGGTGGGGGGAGGACACACAGTAGTCCTGGGTGGTGGGGGGAGGACACACAGTAGTCCTGGGTGTGGGGGGAGGACACACAGTAGTCCTGGGTGGTGGGGGGAGGACACACAGTAGTCCTGGGTGGTGGGGGGAGGACACACAGTAGTCCTGGGTGGTGGGGAGAGGACACACAGTAGTCCTGGGTGGTGGGGGAGGACACACAGTAGTCCTGGGTGGTGGGGGGAGGACACACAGTAGTCCTGGGTGGTAAGGGGAGGACACACAGTAGTCCTGGGTGTGGGGGGAGGACACACAGTAGTCCTGGGTGGTGGAGGGAGGACACACAGAAGTCCTGGGTGGTGGGGGGAGGACACACAGTAGTCCTGGGTGTGGGGGGAGGACACACAGTAGTCCTGGGTGGTGGGGGGAGGACACACAGTAGTCCTGGGTGTGGGGGGAGGACACACTGTAGTCCTGGGTGGTGGGGGGAGGACACACAGTAGTCCTGGGTGGTTTGGGGAGGACACACAGTAGTCCTGGGTGGTGGGGGGAGGACACACAGTAGTCCTGGGTGGTGGGGGGAGGACACACAGTAGTCCTGGGTGTGGGGGAGGACACACAGAAGTCCTGGGTGGTGGGGGGAGGACACACAGTAGTCCTGGGTGTGGGGGGAGGACACACAGTAGTCCTGGGTGGTGGGGGGAGGACACACAGTAGTCGTGGGTGGTGGGGGGAGGACACACAGTAGTCCTGGGTGGTGGGGGAGGACACACAGTAGTCCTGGGTGTGGGGGAGGACACACAGTAGTCCTGGGTGTGGGGGGAGGACACACAGTAGTCCTGGGTAAGGGGGGAGGACGCACAGTAGTCCTGGGTGTGGGGGGAGGACACACAGTAGTCCTGGGTAAGGGGGGAGGACGCACAGTAGTCCTGGGTGTGGGGGAGGATACACAGTAGTCCTGGGTGTGGGGGAAGGACACACAGTAGTCCTGGGTGTGGGGGGAGGACACACAGTAGTCCTGGGTAAGGGGGGAGGACGCACAGTAGTCCTGGGTGGTGGGGGAGGACACACAGTAGTCCTGGGTAAAAGGGGAGGACACACAGTAGTCCTGGGTAAGGGGGGAGGACACACAGTAGTCCTGGGTAAGGGGGGAGGACGCACAGTAGTCCTGGGTGTGGGGGGAGGACGCACAGTAGTCCTGGATAAGGGGGGAGGACACACAGTAGTCCTGGGTGGTGGGGGGAGGACACACAGTAGTCCTGGGTGTGGGGGAGGACACACAGTAGTCCTGGGTGTGGGGGGAGGACACACAGTAGTCCTGGGTGTGGGGGGAGGACACACAGTAGTCCTGGGTGTGGGGGGAGGACACACAGTAGTCCTGGGTGAGGGGGGAGGACGCACACAAGTCCTGGGTGTGGGGGAGGACGCACAGTAGTCCTGGGTGTGGGCGGAGAACACACAGTAATCCTGGGGGTGGGGGGAGGACACACAGTAGTCCTGGGTGTCGGCGGATGGCACAAAGTACTACTGAGTGTGGGTGGAGGGCACACAGTAGTCCTGGGTGTGCGTGGAGGACACACAGTAGTCCTGGGTGTGATCAGAGGACACACGGTGGTCCTGGGTGTAAGCGGAGGACACACAGTAGTCCCGGGTGTGGGTGGAGGACACACAGTAGTCCTGAGTGTGGGCGAAGGATACACAGTAGTCCTGGGTGTGGATGGAGGACACACAGTAGTCCTGGGTGTGGGCGGAGGACACACAGTAGTCCTGGGTGTGGGTGGAGGACACACAGCAGTCCTGGGTGTGGGTGGAGGACACACAGTAGTCCTGACTGTGGGCGAAGGACACACAGTAGTCTTTGGTGTGGGCGGAGGACACACAGTAGTCCTGGGTGTGGGCGGAGGACATACAGTAGTCCTGGGTGTGGACGGATGACACACAGTAGTCCTGAGTGTGGGCGGAGGACACACAGTAGTCCTGGGTGTGGGTGGAGGACACACAGTAGTCCTGTGTGTGGGTGGAGGACACATAGTACTACTGAGTGTCGGCGGAGGACACACAGTAGTCCTGGGTGTGGGTGGAGGACACAGTAGTCCTGGGTGTGGGTGGAGGACACACAGTAATCCTGAGTGTGGGCGGAGGACACATAGTACTACTGAGTGTGGGCGGAGGACACATAGTACTACTGAGTGTGGGCGGAGGACACACAGTAGTCCTGGGTGTGGGTGGAGGACACACAGTTGTCCTGAGTGTGGGAGGAGGACACACAGTAGCCCTGGGTGTGGGTGGAGAACTCACAGTAGTCGTGAGTGTTGGCGGAGGACACACAGTACTACTGAGTGTGGGCGGAGGAAACACAGTAGTTCTGGGTGTGGGTGGAGGACACACAGTAGTCCTGAGTGTGGGTGGAGGACACAGTAGCCCTGGGTGTGGGTGGAGGACACACATTAGTCCTGAGTGTGGGGGGAGGACACACAGTAGTCCTGGGTGAGGGGGGAGGACGCACAGAAGTCCTGGGTGTGGGGGAGGACACAGTAGTCCTGGGTGTGGGGGGAGGACACACAGTAGTCCTGGGTGTGGGGGGAAGACACACAGTAGTCCTTGGTGAGGGGGGAGGACGCACAGTAGTCCTGGGTGTGGGCGGAGTACACACAGTAATCCTGGGTGTGGGGGGAGGACACACAGTAGTCCTGGGGGGGAGGACACACATTAGTCCTGGGTGAGGGGGGAGGACGCACAGAAGTCCTGGGTGTGGGGGGAGGATACACAGTAGTCCTGGGTGGTGGGGGAGGACACACAGTAGTCCTGGGTGGTGGGGGAAGGACACACAGTAGTCCTGGGTGTGGGGGGAGGACACACAGTAGAGTCCTGGGTGTGGGGGAGGACACACAGTAGTCCTGGGTGAGGGGGGAGGACGCACAGAAGTCCTGGGTGTGGGGGGAGGACACACAGTAGTCCTTGGTGTGGGAGAAGGACACACAGTAGTCCTGGGTGTGGGGGGAGGACACACAGTAGTCCTGGGTGAGGGGGAGGACGCACAGAAGTCCTGGGTGTGGGGGGAGGACACACAGTAGTACTGGGTGTGGGCGGAGAACACACAGTAGTCCTGGGTGTGGGTGGAGGACACACAGTAGTCCTTGGTGTGGGTGGAGGACACACAGTACTCCTGGGTGTGGGTGGAGGACACACAGTAGTCCTGGGTGTGGGCGTAGGACACACAGTAGTCCTGGGTGTGGGGGAGGACACACAGTAGTCCTGGGTGAGGGGGGAGGACGCACAGAAGTCCTGGGTGTGGGGAGAGGACACACAGTAGTCCTGGGTGTGGGCGGAGTACACACAGTAATCCTGGGTGTTGGGGGAGGACACACAGTAGTCCTGGGTGGGGGGAGGGCACACAGTAGTTCTGGGTGTGAGGGGAGGAACACAGTAGTCCTGGGTGTCGGTGGATGGCACAAAGTACTACTGAGTGTGGGTGGAGGGCACACAGTAGTCCTGGGTGTGCGTGGAGGACACACAGTAGTCCTGGGTGTGATCAGAGGACACACGGTGGTCCTGGGTGTAAGCGGAGGACACACAGTAGTCCCGGGTGTGGGTGGAGGACACACAGTAGTCCTGAGTGTGGGCGAAGGATACACAGTAGTCCTGGGTGTGGATGGAGGACACACAGTAGTCCTGGGTGTGGGCGGAGGACACACAGTAGTCCTGGGTGTGGGTGGAGGACACACAGCAGTCCTGGGTGTGGGTGGAGGACACACAGTAGTCCTGACTGTGGGCGAAGGACACACAGTAGTCTTTGGTGTGGGCGGAGGACACACAGTAGTCCTGGGTGTGGGCGGAGGACATACAGTAGTCCTGGGTGTGGACGGATGACACACAGTAGTCCTGAGTGTGGGCGGAGGACACACAGTAGTCCTGAGTGTGGGCGGAGGACACACAGTAGTCCTGTGTGTGGGTGGAGGACACATAGTACTACTGAGTGTCGGCGGAGGACACACAGTAGTCCTGGGTGTGGGTGGAGGACACACAGTAGTCCTGGGTGTGGGTGGAGGACACACAGTAATCCTGAGTGTGGGCGGAGGACACATAGTACTACTGAGTGTGGGCGGAGGACACACAGTAGTCCTGGGTGTGGGTGGAGGACACACAGTTGTCCTGAGTGTGGGAGGAGGACACACAGTAGCCCTGGGTGTGGGTGGAGAACACACAGTAGTCGTGAGTGTGGGCGGATGACACACAGTACTACTGAGTGTGGGCGGAGGGCACACAGTAGTTCTGGGTGTGGATATAGGACACACAGTAGTCCTGGGTGTGGGGAGAGGACACACAGTAGTCCTGGGTGTGGGGGGAGGACACACATTAGTCCTGGGTGTGGGGGAAGGACACACAGTAGTCCTGGGTGAGGGGGGAGGACGCACAGAAGTCCTGGGTGTGGGGGAGGACACAGTAGTCCTGGGTGGGGGGGGAGGACACACAGTAGTCCTGGGTGTGGGGGGAAGACACACAGTAGTCCTGGGTGAGGGGGGAGGACGCACAGTAGTCCTGGGTGTGGGCGGAGTACACACAGTAATCCTGGGTGTGGGGGGAGGACACACAGTAGTCCTGGGTGGGGGGAGGGCACACATTAGTCCTGGGTGAGGGGGGAGGACGCACAGAAGTCCTGGGTGTGGGGGGAGGACACACAGTAGTCCTGGGTGGTGGGGGAGGACACACAGTAGTCCTGGGTGGGGGGGGAGGACACACAGTAGTCCTGGGTGGTGGGGGGAGAACACACAGTAATCCTGGGTGTGGGGGGAAGACACACAGTAGTCCTGGGTGAGGGGAGGGCACACAGTAGTTCTGGCTGAGGGGGGAGGACACACAGTAGTCCTGGGTGTCGGCGGATGGCACAAAGTACTACTGAGTGTGGTTGGAGGGCACACAGTAGTCCTGGGTGTGCGTGGAGGACACACAGTAGTCCTGGGTGTGATCAGAGGAC